>NW_016158083.1:4444-40586 GCF_001687245.7 Rhagoletis zephyria | reverse complement strand
TAAAATCGGACAATAACCACGCCCACATCCCATATAACGGTAATTTAGAGAAATACAAAATCTTCGATAAATCAGTAAATATTGAAGCTAATTTATTCAAAATTGATGCTTGCAACAATTCTTTACCAAGAAATACGTTAATGGGAAAATTTTGGAAAATGGGCGTGGCACCGCCCACTTATGATCACATATATGTATATCGGTAACCGTTCTACCAATTTGTACCAAACTCAGTGTGGTTATTGTGCTTGCCACATATAAGCAAAACGTTGAAAATTATTGGAATCGGACTAAAATTACGGCCGCTTTTCATATAACGGTAAATTTCAGAAATGCTTGAAACTTCAACATTTCGAAATTTAAGGACGCTAATTTACTCAAAATTGATACCCCCCGGCTTACCATCTAGCGGTAGGTTTCGGAAAGGTGAAAAAACATGTATTTAATACTTGCGCCGGGTATTTAATGTTCGGCTCCGCCCGAACTTAGACTTTTTTACTTGTTTCTTATCAATCTACTTAAATTCCAATTTTCAACTCTCTAATTTTTTTCTTCCTATATTTTAAGTTAGACCTCTAGCAATACATCGGTGAAAACTGCATTCAAAACCATGCCTTCGTTTTCGAGTGATGCACAAACAAACATACACACAGACAGACAAAAATTCTAAAAATAGTTGATTTGGCTTCTGGTGCTCTAATAAAGACCCCCCACATTAATTTTTCTTTAATATCTATAATGTACAGACATCTACCTGTTATAATTTTATTATATATATAGATTAACTTTACTACCAGTTACTTAGAGAGGAGAATCGAATGCAGCCCTTTAGAAGTATGTGCTTGCAATTGAAACTAAGTTATGAAGAGTCAAAGTGGCGTGTTTAGACCATCAGTCTAAATATTTCCACAAAGTAATGACCAGCCCTAATATTCTGACACTTAAGGGATCCGCCCTAATGTTAGCATATGTAGACACACATACCAACACATACATTTACGCGCTAACACTACTATTCCGGCCGTTAACTATTATATCCCGCCGTACAGTGAACTTTCGTTAAGTTTCCCCTTGAAGTGGTCCGGCGGTCTAAAGTAAAATTCAGTAAGTCCTTTACTTCTCTTCTTTTTGGAAGATCAAAGCGGAAGCATCGCAGCTACCAGGCCTCTTCACTACAGGTGATCTGATTGTCACGATAAGCAAATATTCTTAGTTTTTAAATAATTGGACGCCAATAAATATTACAAACTACTAATCCAATTGCGTTTTTATATATTTTCTATTCTCTTTAATAAAACCACTGCTGCGCAAGTGGGTTTCTTCATGGTCCATCGGAACCGAGATTTTTAATACAGTCCACATTGAAAGTACCAGCACAACACACTGAGCTTCAACAACGAGCGATTTTTGTTAACCATACCGAGCATTCCACATCAGCACACCACCGATTTTTTAACACCAACGCTTTTTATCCCTGCGCCAGCGATATTGCCAGAGATTCAGCCAGCTGTGCCACAAACCAACCAACCGGCAACTACAGCACCAACAAACGCAAACAAAACCACCTCGTGCAACTAGAATCTATTGCAACCAAATAACTGAGAAACTAAGATACGTGGTTACAATTTCAAATGCACAACATTCCAAGATATGAGAAATAGTTTAAACTAGATCCACACGAGTGAAGTGATTTGTGGGAACAGTTAAAGTTAACAAAAGAAAAGTTAAAAAATAGCATCCGAGCTGTGTCCATTTATCCGCGATTGGCAATCACAGTTTTAGCTGGTGCACTGTGCACCCATTATCGACCGTATACACATTACAGTGAACAGTGTCACATCTAATAGGCTCGACGTGCAATACAGTTGTTTTCAGGTTCACGTATACGGCAATATTTTTTTATTCTGCCACTTGCCACATTTAATTTGCACGTGCGACATCAAGTTTACAAAGCACTGGTTAATTTCAATAATAATGTTCGATCTGCATTAGTAATTTATTCGTGCATCACTTTTTATGTAAAATTTGCATTATACTAGTTCACTTGTTCGGTGCTCACATAACCTAATTTTTTTTTTCACTTTCACGTTTTTCTCACTGAATCACTTCTGAGCGCTGGATTTAGTCCATTTGCATATTATATGCCTGTTAATTTCACATATTTATCCAAAATTACATATTTTTGATATTTAACTGGCGACGTTGAGTTGTGTGTATATTATAATTTGGCATACATATATCCATAAATATATCCATACACATAAGTATATACGTACATTCGTCAGCACTGTTGGGTGGCGAGTAGGTACATAGATTACGCACATAAAAGAATAAAGATTTTGATCTACTGCAAGAAAACCCAAATTTAAATCAGTGGGTGTTTTTGAATTTTTCTCCTATTCGATTATAAGTGGAAAGCAATTTAGGTTGGTGTTTAATAGCACGCAAAAATACTCTTTTCGCAATTTGGCAAAGGTTTCGCTTATTCATCGGCATACGACCGGCCGGCAATCTTACGGTATACCTAATGGCACCAACCGTACTTCTTTCGGAAGTACAGTACTTCTTTTTTCGCTCTTGTACTTCGTACTTCGAAGGACAGTCAAATGTACTTATTTGCTTTATTTTGTACTTCAGGAGGAAGATTTTGTAACCAGTTAGCGACAATTTTCGGATCGCTATCGTAGTTTTTGACGCCTGATATACATTTTGACGGATGATATTTTGCGTCAAAAAGTGTGATAGCAATTCAAAAATTGTCGCCAACTGGTTTCAGAATCTCCGCCCAGGTCCTGTACTTCTCCGATTTTCTGGACGACCGTCACATGCACTGGGCGATAAATTTTTTCCATTAAAGTCACAGGGGACCGTAATTCAATTGGTTGGATCGTATTTATGCGTGCGTGAGGACCGGGTACATCGCCAAGGCTTGGAGGGTAGTCAGTGTTTCGCTCATCCCGAAGTCCGGAAAAGGCTCTCATGTTTCCCCTAGATATTTTAGGCCTACCAGTCCGTCTTCGTTTTTGCTAAAAACGCCAGAGAACCTGATAGACTTGTACATAAGAAACGCGATTTCTCTTGACTGTCTTTCAAGACCTCAACACATTGGTAAAGTGGTCAGAGGAACCCTTCCCGCATAAATATTATGCAGTTGGGGCCTTCTTCGGTAGCGAGGGGGCCTTCAACAATGTCACTCCAGAGGCAATGGTCAAGTATATTCATAATCTGGGTGTTGAAACCAACCCAATAAGGCTTATCTACAGCCTACTTCGTAACAGAACTGTCGCGGCGGAGTGGGGGAGCGCCTGCACTCAGTGCAGAGTCATTAGGAGCACTCCAAAAGGTGGTGTTCTCTCTCCTCTGCTCTGGATTGCGGTTGTAAACGACCTTTTAGAGAAACTGGCAAAAGTGGGCTGTCGGGTGATCGCCTATGTAGATGATGTGGAACTTTTGGTTAAGGGACGATTTCTAGACACCCTTTTTGATCTGGCTCAAGGTTATCTGAACCAGGTAACTAGGTAGGCGATCAACGGTGGCTGTCGTGAAAGCCTAACATTGAGGAAAGGGTAAGAAAGGTGTCGGTTGCCTTGTACTGCTGTAGGGGAGCTATCGGTAAAAGGTGAGGTCTCTCACCTAAATTAATTCATTAGCTCTAGGAGACCAGATCTAAGCCTGTATTGTTTCAAGGAGCCCTTGTCTGGTGGAACTCACTAGAGAAGGCTACACTTGTAAAATATGAATTAGCATAGCATTAGGAACCACACCTACAGTGGCGCTTAACATACATATGTTGAACACGGCGCCTGCGGATATTGCAGACCGAATTGTCGCAGCACGAAATGCTATTGCGCTAAGGGAAACCGGCTCCTTTTGCAACATAAAAAAGGAAAAGAATAAGTTTCTCTGCTGCAGCCAATGTTTTTATAAGGCACTTTAAAACACGTTACTTCTCAAGGGCTAATGACGGAGGTTGTGACAGGCCATTGTGCGATTGGTATGCATGTGGTGAGTCTAGGAATTTCAACTGATCCTTTTTTAACAGCTGTCATGAGGAAGATGAAGTGGACTCATCTCCACGCTTTCTTTTAGACTCTCCAACCCACGCGAGGCTAAGATGGAAGCATTTTGGCTCGCACTTCTGAACAAACACTGAGCTCTTAGGGATCGAAATTAGCCGCATTCGAAATTTCGGAATCGGCTCGCAGCGTTAACTTACCCCAGCCTAACCGGTACTTCGTTGAGCTATGAAATAGTTGGTCATATTAGGTAGACCCATAATAAAAACCAGATTTTGATCTGAGCAAAATCGTAATTATTTCATAAAAAGTAATCTACAAATCAACTACCATGATTTTAGCAGCACGCCCCCCACAGAACAAAATAAGCACGGTCTTGCCATTCAGCAAGAAGAACTTAAGGCTATGTGGGAAAAAACAAAAGCAGCATACGATGTACTTATAAACCAAGAACGTTTACAGAAAGAGGATATAAGAGCCATCAGAAAGAAAAATAAAAGCTCGTTCGCGTGCTATGTGAAATGCATGTCTGCAATGGCTTCTCTGTCTGAGTCGCTTGTAAACGCAGAGAAGGATGTACAAGATCAGTCTGTCCGTGAGGGCTTCCAAACAGCCTGGAAAAATTTATGCGAGAGATACTAGAACAAACGTATCCTCGTAAATACACAACTAAAAATTCTGTTCAATCTTAATTCAGTGGAAAATGAGTGTGGTAGCTCAATAAAAAAGTTGCAGCGGGTTATTAATAATTGCTTATCGCCCCTTAACAGTCACCAAATTAACATTTTGAACTGGGACGCGATTATAATATATCTCTGCTCTACCAAACTTCCCGAAAGCACGCTGGCTCTATGGGAACAAACCATAGAGCACAAAAATGAAATACCAAAGTGGGAGGATATGGACAAGTTCCTATCCAACAGGTTTAAGACTCTAGAAACCTTGTCAGGATTAAAGGGTGCCAAATCCGTAAAAGCGCCAAAGCCGCAAAATACTCGGTACACCCCAGAGTCCCCCACGAAAAGAATTGGTGCCTTCCAAGCTAGTGTAAACAAGCATTCCTGCAAACTATGTCAAACAAATGAGCACAAGTGACGCAGATGTTCACGATTCCTTAAGCTTACACCTGCTGACAGTAGAATTCTTGAAAGCCAATAATAGCTGCCTGAATTGTCTAAGTTCCTTACGTACTGTGTCACGATGCACCAGCGCATTTAATTGTGCCTCGTGTCACGCACGACATCACACGCTCCTTTACCTTGAGACAACTCAGCCAAAAGCAGCAACACGCCAGATGCCTACGAGCCCGGCTGACGATATTGCTTCGACATCAAAGCAAGCTCAAGAAAAGCGCCATTATGTTAAAAGTAAAAACGTAAAGTCGCGTTACGCAAACACAAATACAGGTGTACTTCTAGGAACAACTCGCGTGAATAAACATTTCAATGGCATAGATTATTCTGCCCGAGCACTTATTGATTCTGGTTCTGAGTGTTCTTTCGTAACTGAAATGCTCAAACGCAGAATCAACCTGCCATCAAAAAAGCTGCGTCTCCAAGTGTCAGGCATCACAAACTCCACCTCTGCGCAGGTTAAAGAAGCATGTAGGATAGAACTGCGGTCCCCCGTTGACCCATTGTTCCGCCTAGATACAACTATGCTCGTCTTAACTAAATTAACTGGAAATCTTCCATTCTGCCATATTAGCGCATTGACTATGCAGGCGTTTCAAGATCTAGTCTTAGGAGATATAAGGTTCTATGTCAACGAACAAGTATTTTGAGTGGCTTGAAGAAAAATGTTCTTTGTACACTTCTCGCCCGAGAAACTGTGTTCGGTTGGATATTAACCGGTCGCACTGACGCACCCAATCCAACCAACAATATAGTTTCCTATTTTAGCGAAGTCGCCTTGGACAAGCAGCTTACTGCTTCCTGGGAAGTTGAGGATTTCCCAAAGAACCAAAATCTAAGTGAAGAGGACAAATACTGTGAGGAACTATATAAGAAAACAACTCAACGATCCGAAGATCGGAAATATATAGTTTCACTACCTTTCAAGCAGGATTTCCGAATAAATATTAGCCTAGGACCCTCTCGTAAAAGGGCATGCTCGCAATTCTTCCGGACTGAGACGCCAAGGATCCCGTCCTACCAAAAGAATATAGTAGGGTCGTAGCGGAATACGAGTCGTTGGGTCATATGTCACAAATACTAAATAATAGCCCAGCAGATTCCTCCGACAACTATTTCTTGCCTCATCACGCGGTCATAAAGGCAGAGAGCACCTCAAAAAAAGTGCGCGTGGTTTTTAATGCCTCAAGTCCGACGGCAAAAGGCACCAGCCCCAACGATGTACTTCTCCCAGGTCCAGTACTCCAGGCGGATCTTCCCATACTCATCCTGCGTTGGAGATTATACAAATACGTGTTCAACAGCGACATCGAGAAGATGTACCGGCAAATTATGGTGAATGACAACCAGACAAAATTTCAGCGCATAGTTTTTCGTACCAACTCGAATGAACTGATTAGTCTTTACGAACTTTACCTGGCAATAAAGACACTAGTCCAACTAGCTGATGATGCTGAAAACACCTATCCGATATCATCCAACATCTTACGAAAATGCATGCACGTCGATAACGTACTAGCGGGAGGTCACAGCATCGATTCTGCGATAAAAGCCAGAGATGAAATAACTAATATGTTGCGGTCAGCTGGTTTTGCATTACGAAAATGGACAACTAACTGCCAGAAAATCCTTAAAGATATCCCAAAAAGTGATCTACTCAGCGAGGACTTTCTGGCATTTGAAGATACCAGTACAGTAAAGGCTCTTGGTATAAGATGGAATGCCCATTCGGACTTATTCAACTTTATAGCAAGACCACTGTAAGACCGCGATAACCTCACGAAAAGGGCGATACTATCAGCTATCGCTAAACTTTTCGATCCCCTAGGGTGGCTCGCGCCGATCATAATTGTAGCCAAAATACTTATGCAAAATATTTGGCTAGAAGGCATTGACTGGGATGAGCCTGTGTCTTCAACTACGTTAGAACGTTGGCAGAACTTTGCGCAACACTACCACGAGATAGACAATATCCTTATACCTCGATGGGTATATTTTGGACCAGGAGAGAGCATCGAGATACATGGCTTCTGCGATGCATCAGAGAAAGCATATGCTGCCTCTGCATATCTGCGCGTCAAAAAAGATGGGAAAGTTTTCGTCAATCTTCTTTTGGCAAAAACACGAGTAGCCCCCATAAAAACTTTATCGCTGCCACGATTGGAACTTTGCGGGGCTGTACTGCTTGCCGAAATTATCGAATCGATCCTCAACAACCTCGACCTGGAAGAGATTAAAGAGCATTTATGGACGGACTCGACCATAGTGCTAGCATGGATTAGGAAGCCGCCTTGTTCTTGGTCAACTTTCGTCGCACACCAAATAACTAAAATTGTGGAAAAAGTTGGCAACAAGGGCTGGTTACATGTAAACTCAGCATCTAATCCAGCAGACTTAGCGACCAGAGGACTTCCAGCGTCTGATTTGGTCAACAATTATTTGTGGTGGCAGGGACCTTCTTGGTTGCAAGAAGACAACTCCAATTGGCCCACACAAGAAACGGACTACCACACGATAATTAATTAATGAATTAATCCCAACGGCTTTTTACCCTCCATTCCCGCCCAACCGACACGAGGGGCGCAGTACACATGACGTACGGAACCTTTTTTTTTAGTTTTTTGGTGCCGAGTAGTGGAAACAGGAGTTTGTTACGTGTCGAGATCTAAAATTATTCAGCTACAGAATCAAATTCATCAGCTGATTGGATATGCTTAAGATAGTATTTCAATTATTGAGAGTGGAAATGATAGTTTTCTTTATAGTAAAAATCGAGTCCGATATATCAAACGTGCTGGAATGAGAGTTAAAATCTTGACATAAACAACGGAATGATTCGTTTAGTTCAAAATTAGTTTTGCATGGCTTCAAAAACAGAGGTCGAAAGTGTCTTGACACTCGAGAAGGAACATTAAAATTTACCTCAGCCTCAGGCTATTAATCAAGCCTGTCATTAATTTTACGATAAATATTATAACTAGCATTTCTCTACGACTTGCAAGTGTAGGCAAATTTATGAGCTTTAGACGACTTGTGTAAGGGGGGGAGATTGTAATCTGAATCCCAGTTAAAGTCACGCAACGCAAAAAGCAAGAATTTTTTTTGAATTGATTCAATCCTCTCTGAATGGACTTGGTAGCGGGGATTCCAAACAATTGATCCGTATTCTAGTATAGCTCTAACTAAAGTGCTAAAAAGAGCTTTTGCAACATAAAGGTCTTTGAACTCTTTTGACCATTGCTTTACAAATGCAAAAACCTCTTTGGCTTTATTGACTGTAACATTGATATGATGGTTGAAATTGAGTTTGGAATCCATTGTGATACCAAGATCGACAAAATTGGACACCTGCTCCAGATTATAATTTGATATTCACAGCTGGTTGAACAGCCCTCCGAGCGAAACACATAACTTTACATTTTTGAACGTTTAGTGGCATATAGTTTGCATTACACCAACTAACCACGTTGCTCAGATCCACTTGTAACAAAGACCTTTCTTCGATAGAGGACAATGTTTTAAAAAGTTTCACATCATCGGCATACATTAAAATTTTTGAAAGTGACAAATTGAATAGAGCTGTTAAAGGCTCGCAGATATTCTCAGCGCAGTTTTTAAGAAAACGGGTCGGAATATGATCAGGTCCAGGCCTAAATGACGCTTTTAAGGTTTTTAAATAGTGGAAAACTTCATCGGGAAATATTACTGGAATAGAAGCAGAGTTGATTGGACAAAGCTCTTATGGATAGTCTCCACTTATAGGGAAGTCTACAGAATAATTGGATCTAAAAACTCAGCAAACATGTTGGCAATGAGTTGGCTGTCGCTAGACACAGTGTTGCGATAATACATAGCGGACGGAAAACCATGTACCTTACGCTTTTAATTTACGAAACTGTAAAATGATTTTGGATTGTTAATTAAATTCTTCTTATTTTTACATAAATATGAATTATAACATTTCTTACTTAATGCAAAGTAGCTATGCCGCAAAACTGCGTACTTTACGTAATTAGTGTGTAAGCCCGTTCTTTTATACAGTTTAAAAGAATGTGACTTTTTATTTTTCAATTTTTTAAGCTCTTTAGTGAACCATAATTGTATTGGTTCTTCATGAACAATATTACGTTTTGGCACATACTTTCGAAACAAATTGAAAACAGTATCATTAAAGTGCTCAACGTTACGCTCCACGTCATCTCTATATACTGGCCAAGATAACTTTGAAAGTTCTTTGTTAATTTTCCTGAAATTTGCTTTCGCAAAAACATATCTAATACTTGAACTAGACTTATTATTATGTATTTCATTTATGATTTCGTAGCTTAACTCAAGAGTGGGATGATATGCATCTTCCGGCAAAACTAGGGGATCACACCGATTAATAGAGGCCTTCGGAACATCATCAACGTAAACGAGATCCAAGACCTTTCCAAACTTATTTGGACATATATTTATTTGTTTGAGGCAAAGTTCAGCCATTTCCTCCAGAAATGCATTGTAACTATCTCTAGATGAAACTGGTACAACATCGGTGTCAATGATGTTCCATGAAATGTGTGGCAGATTTAAATCGCCCAAAACAATCATAGAATCGGATGCCGTAAGCATTGCATTTACGGTCTCAAGTAAAGAAACTAGCTGCATATATACTGATACGGCAGAATTAGGAGGGATGTAGCAAAGAGCTAAATAAATATAAATCTTTCCGGCCTGTACACGTATACATTTAAATTCGGTATATTCTATGATAGGAACACTAACTTCCTGCGGTCACTCCTGTATATTTGATATTCATTTGGAAGAATTTCGGAATTAAAAATATAAGGTTTTAGCCATGTTTCGGTCAAGGAAATAATACTATAATTGCAGTCAAAACCTTTTAAATATAAGTCAGTTAATTTGGTATTCAAACCTCTAACGTTTTGATGATAAATACTTAAATTAGACTTGCGAGTTAGTTTTTTGAATCCGAATTAAGATTAGAAATTTTAGCTACGTTGTTATTACCTTTATTAGGTTTATACTCAAACTGGCGAACAAACGCCCCGGTCGGCCAAAATGAACTATTTAGTAGTGAATCAAAATCTTCGGAGGCTACATCAATTTTAAAAGATGAAATATCGCGATCATATTTAAAATTAAATTTACGAATAAATACATCTTTAGTTCTAGTTTTAGTCGATATGTATGATAGTCGAAGAAAAAAAAGCACATGTGTGGTTTTAGTCGATATGTATGATAGTCGAAGAAAAAAGAGCACATGTGTATACAACAACAAAAGTAGCTGCTATTGTAGTACATCTAATGTAACGCCGAACAAGTGGCAACCCCGGTCTCCTCGAAATGGTGGTGGTCGAAAATGACACTTCAACTGTTTCCGGTGTAATTTGATTATTATTCGATTGGTGCGATTCTGTTCACATGTGACAGAAGTTAATCTTAAAATAAATTTATCATCTGAGCCTGATTATAAATTCAGGTGTGAGGTGTATACTCCACGTGAACAGCGAAATCGACAATACATATTATGTTCGCGGAAAAACCGACAATGACAGCCAGAATGACGCGAAACCAGATTATGGCTGCACTTGCAGATGCAGGAGTGGCTTTTGATAATGAAGCAACTTTGGTGCAACTGCGTGCGCTCTACGAAAGGGCACAACGCGGCAGCCTACCTCAGCAGCAACGCCCTGATGCTTTACAGCAGGCAGATGCACCACAGCAGCCAGATGCTCTACAGCAGCCAGATGTACCACAGCAGCCATCACTACCACAAGGGGATCCGATACAGGCACCAACAACTATGCGCTGCCAGCTTCTGGAGCAACTGCCTCCAGTGGGGTCGGAGCGCTCGTCGCCGTCTACGGTCCGTCAGCGTTTATCTGAAGCTGAGGAAGAAGAAGAGGTACTAAACCGACAGCTAGCCATTGCCCGCAAAAGGCGAGATCTGCAAATATTTGCAACAGGAACTGGGCGTCAATGAGAAACATTTAGACCTGGCCATTCTGGATGCTATGGTCGTCAAGTTCGATGGCTCGGAGCTACAAGACGTTCGCAAGTGGACCGGAGACCTAGAGAACGTCTTCGAAGCGTACAATTGCGCTGAACGCGACAAGATAGTGGCAGCCCGCCACTTGATGACTGGGCAAGCGAAGCGTTTTGCATCCTTCATAACGGTGCGAACGTATGGGGAGCTTAAAGCGGCATTATTACAAGAGTTCGAAAGGGCATTTTCTATGCAGGATGTGTTTGCGCAATTGAAAGCACGCACAATGAAGTCAAACGAAACGCCCCGACAATACATTATCGAGAAGCAGCTTATCGCCAGTCGCTCCAACATTCCAGAGCTGGAATTAATCGATATAATAATCGATGGTCCCCAGGACAAATCATCGCAGGTATCGATGCTTTACACAGCCACCACTTAAGCCGAATTGAAGGTACTCATGGAACGATATGAGAAAAAGAAGCGAATCAAAACTCAGTTCGCTAATACAGCCTCTGGCGGAAAACAAAAGGAAGGAGCAACAGCTGGTAGCACCCAGAGCGGTGCAACTAAATAAGAAAATGTCCGCTGTTTTAATTGCTTCGCGTACGGGCATTCCCAAAGCGCCTGTACGGCACCCAGACGCCATCCAAATGCTTGCTTTGTGTGCAATAAAGTAGGGCACACTCGATTCGATTGCCCGAAAAAGAAGACCAGAGCAGTAGCGGCGGCCGTGACAGCAGTAGAAGCAACAGACGAAAATCTGGAAGATCGTCTAGTACGTAGAGTAGTGGAGCAACTTACTGCAAACAATTGGGTGAGTATTGCCTTTTATTTACAGGATAAGTACACTGAACCAACCTATTGTTATGTTCTCTTTGATACCGGCAGTTCGGTTAGCTTTGTGCGGAAGTCTTGTGTGCGTTCTGGCTTTATTAATAAACAACAATCAACTAAATACAGAGGCGTTGGGAATAAACGATTATTTACGTACGGAACGATTACGTGTAAAGTTTTATTTCGGGGAAGTGAAGTTAACCATAAGTTTTTAATTTTACCCGATGACCAAGCAATAGTACCTTGGTTATTCGGACGAGACATTTTGAGCCGAATGGGCATTAGTTTATTTAAAAGGATTAATGTGAAGTACGATAAAAATGAATTACTTGTTTTGCGCAATAAAATAGCAACGAATAAATATGTTTATAACATTTTCAGTGCACTTAACTTGTTTAAAATTTCAAAAGAATCGGATACAAATGTTGTAAGAGCTGCACCCAGCGAGGGAAATCTGCTTGATGAAAGTGGGGAATAGCTGGCGTTGGTTGAGACCGACGAGGTGACAGAGGAGGGGTTAGACAGTGAGGGCGGGAGGAACGTTCCGTTGAGACCATACGATATAAGTGATCAGTTGACAAGAGCAGATGCTGATGTAGTGGAAAGGGTAATTCTTAAACAATATACAGAAGTAGTGGAAGGTAAAATGCTGAAAAGTTATTTTATGAAGATTTCGGTGAAAAGTGACACTCCTGTATATAGCGTTCCACGGAGACTTTCATTTAAAGAGAAAAAGGAAGTGCAAGAAATAATCGACAGTTTATTGTTGCAAGGGTTTATAAGACCCAGTGAGTCCCCGTATGCGTCGCCGATAGTTCTAGATAGGAAAAGGGATGGGAAGTTACGGATGTGTGTAGACTATCGAGAGTTAAATAAAATAACTATTAAAGATCGGTTTCCGTTACCCTTAATTGAAGACTGTCTAACGTACCTGGCAAGGAAATGTTATTTTGGTACATTGGACTTACGAAATGGGTACCATCAGATTCCAATGCATGTAGACTCAATACCGTTGACAGCTTTTGTGACATCGATTGGGCAATATGAGTACAACTTTGTGCCATTTGGGTTGGCTAACGCCCCGGCTGTCTTCCAAAGACTGGTGAACCAATTTCTGAAGCCGTTGATTAGCCGTGGGGAAGTGGTGGTCTACTTAGATGACATTCTAGTGGCCACAGGCACCATTAAAGAGCATAGTGAAGTGTTAGGGCGAGTGCTACGGTTACTTGCGGAGGCAGGATTGAAACTGAACTTTGATAAATGCAAATTTACGTATCAAGAGTTGGGAGTATTTAGGTTATAGCGTCAGTTGTAAAGGAATCCGCCCCAGCAAAAGACAGGTAGAAGCCATCAAAACATATAGTGAACCACAGACGGCCAAACAAGTACAACGGTGCCTTGGGTTATTTTCCTATTTTAGGAGATTCGTACCAAATTTTTCGCGAATAGCTAACCCACTTAGTCGATTTCTGGGTAAAAATGTTCGATTCGAGTGGACAGCCCAATAGAAGAACCGACTGGCGGAGTCGCCCGTTCTGAGTATATTTGACCCGAATCGTGAGACTGAGCTACACACAGACACCAGTGCGCATGGTTATGGGGCCGTCTTGCTGCAGAAGGAGTCGGACCATAACTTCCATCCAATAGCATATTTTTCAAGAAGCATCACAGATGCCGAGACGCGTTACCATAGCTTCGAACTGGAAACGTTGGCAATAGTTAGGGCTCTAGAGCGATTTAGAGTATTTGTCCATGGAATTCCGTTCACCATTGTGACAGACTGCAATTCATTGGTATTGGCTCTGAGTAAGAAACAGATCAATCGGCGGATTGCTCGGTGGTCCCTAGCCTTGGCAGAATTCGATTTCAAGATTAAACATCGGTCAGGAGAGCAGATGGCACATGTGGACGCACTAAGCAGGTCAACGTGTGTCGGCACAGTGGAAGAAAGTGAAGTAGACGTTAACATTCAGATAGCTCAGATGAGAGACCCGGAAATTAAAGAGTTGAAAAAGAAGTTGGAAATGGCTGAGGTGTCTGGATTTGACATGGAGAACGGACTGGTTTTCCATGTGAAGGATGGTAGACAACCACTCTACGTACCTAGGGAGATGGAAATTAATGTGATTCGACTAGTACACGAGACGTATGGTCATTTAGCGGTGGATAAATGCGTCGACCAGATAAAGAAACACTATTGGTTCCCGGGGTTGAGAAAGAAGACTAAGAGTTTCCTAGCTAATTGTATGAAGCGTATTTATTATTCAAGCCAGGCTAGAAGCAATGAAAGTTGTGTGTGTATTATTCGAAAAAGCCCGAACCATGGGATACTCTACACATCGATCATTTAGGTCCCCTAGAAACGGTGAGGTCTAAGCGCCGGCATGTTCTGGTGGTCGTAGATTCATTTACCAAGTTTGTTAAATTATACGGTGTAAACACTAGTACAAAAGAGACCATGTGTGCGTTGCCCAAGTACTTTACCGATTACAGCCGGTCCCGAAGAATTATCAGTGATAGAGGGTCTTGTTTCACGTCCGTTGAGTTTAAGGAGTTTTGTAGGCAGCATAATATAGAACACGTTTTGAACGCTGTAGCGTCTCCGCAGTCAAATGGGCAGGTCGAGCGCGTGAATAGGGCCTTGAAGAGTATGTTGGCCAAACTCACTGATCCTATTGATCATGCAGATTGGAAAGAGGGGCTTGTCGACGTCGAATTTGCTATAAATAACACGGTCCACAGTTGCACCAAACAGACTGCCTGTAAATTATTGTTTGGTGTGGAGCAACGGGGTCACGTGGTTGACGAGCTAACCGAGTATCTGCAAGGAAAGTATGTTAGTGAATCCGTAGATCTGACTAGAATCAGGGAGCAGGCGGACGAAGCTATTCAGACGTCACAGAAAAGAACCGAACGATACTTCGACCGCACTCACAAACCGGCCCAACAATTTGAAGTTGGCGAGTTTGTCGTGATCAAGAATGTAGACACTACAGTGGGTAAAAATAAGAAACTTATTCCCAAATATAAAGGACCTTACGTCATCCAGAAACAATTAGGGCACGACCGTTACGTTGTGACCGACATAGAAAATTGGCAGAACACACAGATTCCTTATAGCAGTGTCCTTGACTCGAGCAGACTCCAACGCTGGATGCAGTTCAGCCCGAGTGGCGATGATCCGAGACAGGAAGGAAACCACTATAAGCCCAGACGACGAAGTAACTAATTAATCATGTAATGATGATGAGTGTACCGACTATGAGTATTTGGAAGAGACCGAGGAGCCCCACTAGAGGCAATCGTGGGCGATTATTTTGTCAGGTTAAGGCCGAATTGTAGTACATCTACTGTAACGCCGAACAAGTGGCAACCCAGGCCTCCTCGAAATGGTGGTGGTCGAAAATGAAACTTCAACTGTTTCCGGTGTAATTTGATTATTATTAGATTGACAGAAGTTAATCTTAAAATAAATTTATCATCTGAACCTGATTATACTATCGATATTCTTTACCGATTTTCCGATCTACCAAAGGCTTTGAGAGTGTTATCATATATCATGAGATTCTTTCAAAGAACTCATCCAAAGGCAAAAGCTTAATTTAAAGAGAAGTCTTGCTTAATTTCATCCGATGAAATTAAGACAACGACACAACGCTCAATAAACATCTACCAGAAGCAGCATTACGGTGAAGAATAGACGAAGCTAAAAGCAGGAACATTCATCGATGCGACGAGCGAGCTACTGCCACTTAATCCATTCGTCGACAAAGATGATATCATACGGGCTGGTGGGCGCCTTGGAGCATCCGTGCACTTAGCATACAATGAACGCTATGCAATCATTCTTCCGTACAACAGCAGGTTGACCCGACTACTGGTCGCTTTCATACATCCTTGCATGGAGAAAATCAGCTTATGTTACGCCTCATCCGTACCCAATACTGGATTCCCAGAGTAAAGAACATGATCAGGTCCACTATCCATAATTGTAAGACATGTGTTATCTATAAAAAAACGGTCCCAAGCCCAACTTATGGGCACTCTTCCTCAGGAACGCACTACCTTTCCGCGGACGTTCACGAATACCGGGGTAGATTTTACAGGACCTTTCGATATAAAAAGTTATCGCGGTCGGGGCCGTCGAATTTCTAAAGGATACGTCTGTCTCTTTGTCTGTTTTACGACTAAAGCAATTCATCTAGAAGCCACTAGTGACCTTAGCACACCATCTTTTCTGGCAGCATTTGCTAGATTCGTTGCCAGAAGATGATGTCGAAAGAATATCCACTCCGACAGCGGTACTAACTTTGTCGGAGCCTCTCGATCTTTACGATCTAAAATGAAGGCCTTTATAGCTGACGCACGAGACAAAACCGTATCTAAATACAATCATCATATGCTCACTTGGCATTTTATACCCCTGCAGCTTCTCACATGGGCGAGCTGTGGGAGGCGGGTGTAAAAAGCTTTAAGAGTCACTTTATAAAGATCGCATCCGTGCACAAATACACATTCGAAGAGCTCAGTACTCTTCTATGCCGAATCGAGGCATGTCTCACACCCATTAAGCCCTTCATCCAATGAGCCCACAAACCTGGAGCCACTCACCCCAGGCCATTTCCTATTTGGGGGACACCTTCTTGCATCAATCCTTCTGCAGGCGATGGAAACTTGAATATCTCTCAGAACTGCAAAAGCGTATCAAGTGGAAACATCCCAAGCAAAATATGAAAAGTGGAGATCTCGTCGTTATAAAAGGGGATAACCTACCACCGAATGAATGGAGACTCGGAAGAGTCGTAAAATTACACCCAGGATTGGATACTCGGGTACGAGTGGTGGACATCATGACCGAAATAGGTCTGGTAACCAGACCACTGGTAAAATTGGTCCTACTACCACCCTGTAGTGAATCAAACGAGGAACCAACAAAGTCTTCGTAAATAAATTCTCTGTATTGCATCTTCAACAAGAAAGCAACCAGGTATTCCACTTCATAGGTACCTAGAAGATTCCACGACTAAAGCCGCAAATATCAAATTTTATCAGTCAACTTTACTTACATTAGATATAAAACTCTTAGGGCCTTATTCTGTATCACGAACGATAGGCAAAACGAACGATTCGTCTGCAGACGACAACCTCTCAGATTGCGATTTTAAACTCTATCGGTCGGCTTCGTCTTGCTTTTCATACATTACGTTGCAATGGTCTCGGTTGCATTTAAACCGGCTAAAATGATGCCGCCGGACAAATTTTTGAAAAATTCCTCTGCAGACAAATCGTTCGTATTGCCTATCGTTCGTTACACAGAATAAGGCTGTTAGTTGTGTTAAGCGGAAGTATATCAAAGGAGAGAATACTCATTTTTGCATAGAAAAATGTCTTAAAAATCTTTTCCGAAAACGCATATGGAATATATCTGTGCTCGATCATATTAATAAAACCATAAGATTCCGTCGCAGAATCAATAAGATACCCATAACCAGAGCTGGGCATTATTCGAACAAATTTCAGCCGTAATAATAATAATTCGCAAATAATCCATTAACGAATGAATTATTCATCAATAAATTCCTTATGAATAAATTATTCGTGATTTGTTTTCAATTTGAAATAATGTTTTAAAACAGATTTGTTTTTTTCTATAATCACTGATAGGTACTTGAATCCTTTTACTTTATCACGAATATTTATTTCATTTCCATTATTCAAATAACGAATAAAATAATTTATCCGCCATTCGAATAATTCTTCTCTGGACAAACTAAATTATTTCTTATTTACGAATAACGATAAATTTTCCCAGCTCTGCACATAAAATACATATGACGGCGAGGTCATTTATCGTAACTGAGATATAAAAAACAAACTGAATGAATTGTCATGGTTTTTTTTCGCAGTACAATAAGAGTCATCTCTAACGCTTATACGAATAAACGGGTACCGACTCAATAAAAACTTGTATAACAAAGTGATAGTTCTCAGCCCGAGTTCACCCGGGCGACCTGGGAATATAGAACCGACCATGTGAGATCTATGCAAATAATAACCAAATAATAAGGGGGCTATTCTGCCCAAAAGGAAAGAATTTATGTACCTGATTCCCCAATAACTGACATTTCAAAACACGAACGCCAACTACACCAACGGAAACTTACTTTCTCCAACATTTCCTTTTTTTCAAATTCGCAATGTTCCCTGTAGTCAAATGAACTAGTTGTAAACTACCCTATAACTAGTATGAATCGCATGCCCAACTAGTCAGCCAACTATCTTTTTTCCATGCAATCAACTGGTATTTTTAACATGGGGATGTCCTACGAAATGGCAATTGTCAGATTTCGGTCAGAAATATACCAGTCTCATACTAGTTCAGAATAGACAAAAAAATACTAGTCTAATTATGGACCAAAACCACTAATTTGGGAGTCAAAAAATAAAATGAATTCATGAATATACAATAAAAAACATTTAACCCAGATGTGCCTAGCGTACTATACATAGTACACTTGTAAAAGTATTTTTCGCAGCAACCCGTCAATTCAAATGCACGTGTTTGATTTCAAATTCCAATGCCATGGTAACGAGTGAGCTTCACTTTTATTCATTTCAAATTTTACATTCGTAGTTCGGTCATTGTGTGTTTACAAAGTTGTGGAAAAGTGAAAAATGAGTTACTCCGATATAAGATTTGTAAGGTAAGTACAAATTATGTTTTATAGAAATTTTTTTTAGGTCTACTACTAAAATCTACTAAGGCAGAAGATATAGTTTTATGTTATTTATCAAAGCTTTGTCATTATTTTACTTTTAGTTCAACTTTTATCGCCATATTCATAGGTGTACTACATGTAGTACACCAGGCACATGCACAACCATTTCATTCCTAATTTATAATTTGGCTGTAGAGAGTGTATTTTTGAAATCATATATTAAATTTAATGGAAGGATTTTATAATGGGAAAATTATAGTAATATATGCGCGAATGACATTTTGATTTCAGAGGCTTTTCGCTAAATGAGGCTCTACGTATGTTAGAAGATGACGACGAAATTTTAGAAAATGCTACTGGGATAACAATATTTCCCCCTGAGAACGAAGAAGTAACCGATGAAGATTCTGGTGACGAAAATGTAGTTGACATAAACGATTTGCCAGGGTTGCAACTTCGTGCACCTGCCGAAATTAATTTGAATCGGCGCGTTGACGACAGTGACTTTTCGTCCGATGATGATCTGCCGATAGCTCAATTGATCCCTGAAAAGCCTGCAGACAAAAACTTAAGTGCGAAGAAACAAAAAAGGTATAACTGGAAAGAAGACTTACCCACCACCAATTATTTCTGACATGGCTGCTGATCCAATTGATCTAAGAGTGAATGAAAATATGAAAAGTCCGTTGGATTTTTTTGAGTGCTTTTTTGACGAAGAGCTTATAGATATAATAGTCGAAGAAACTAATAGATACGCTGCTCAAAAAAATCGATCACAAAGAGTGAATAAGACAGAAATAAAAGCATTTTTAGGGGTGTTGATCCTGAGTGGATATGTTTGCGTCCCGAGGAGAATAATGTTTTGGGAAAGAGAAAACGACAGCCATAACGTACTTGTTGCAGAATGTATAACACGCGATAAATTTGAATTTATATTGTCAAATATTCATGTCAAAAACAATGAAGATCTAGATATCGCGGACCGATTTTCGAAAGTAAGACCTTTATTTGACCACCTCAATAGAAAGTTTATGGAAAATAATCAGATGGAGGAAATGCACTGCGTTGATGAGGCTATGGTTCCCTATTTCGGAAGGCATGGATGCAAGCAGTTTCTACGAGGAAAGCCAATAAGATATGGGTATAAGCTTTGGGTAGGATCAACCAGGCTAGGGTTCGTAAATTGGTTTGAGCCTTATCAAGGAGCATCAACAAACATAAGTGTGACATACAGCAACTATGGCGTAGGTGTTGCCGTTGTTCTAGAATACGCTGAGACGCTGCGCAAGAAATGGCGTGATGAAAAAATGCACATATTCTTCGACAATTTTTTTACTACTATTCCACTTATGGAGAAACTTACAGACATGGGTTTTCAAGCAACAGGTACGATAAGAGAAAATCGTGTATCCGGCAATCCATTACTCGACTCGAAAGTACTAAAAAAGCAAGACCGTGGGTCTTTTGACTTCGCTAAAATAACTGACCATAATATCATTGTCGTCAAATGGAACGACAACAACTTAGTATGCTTATGTTCAAATAATTCTGGAGTCAACCCGATATGTAATGTAAGAAGATTTTCGCGAAAAGAGGGAAAACATATTCAGGTAAACAGTAAGCTAATATGAAACACATACTGTGTCATCTAAATGCACGTAATTTTATTTTTTACAGATTCAGCAGCCTCATTTAGTTCGCTTATACAACGCAAATATGGGGGGTGTAGATCGATCAGACCAGAATATTGGCCTTTACAGAACATCTATCAGAGGAAAGAAATGGTATTTTCCACTTATAACCCACTGCGTCGATTTGGCAATACAAAACGCATGGCATCTTCATCGAAACAATGGGGGTGTCCTTGATCTGTTGAAGTTTAAAAGACGAATTGCAACGGTTTTGTTGACGCAAAATAGAAAACCACCATCAACATCTAGGGGACGACCATCGGCATTGGTAAATATTGATATCAGGTACGATCGCCTTGACCATTTGATCATAATACAACCTAAGCAAACAAGATGTGGGGAATGTCATGATCGAACAACCACTAGATGCCGAAAGTGTGACGTTGGACTTCATGCAAAATGTTTTGTCGCATATCACACAAAGTGAACTTATGTACATATATGTGCCTAGTGTACTATACATAGTACACCTTTTTTTCCCAAAACTGAAATAAATAAAAAATTAATTTTGACTAAGAATGTTTTACTTAACAATAAAAACTAGAAAACAGATCGAAAATTTAAGTTTTTTTAATTGTCTTAGCTTTAGGCATATCTGGGTTAAGTACACTTTTTTATTTTACATATTTTTATTTAGCAGCCTTAGATTTGCCAATAATTATTGTTAATTTTTTTGAGTATTAATTAAAAGAAAAAATAAATACATAGATATTTCAATTTCCAACATCCAATACTCCTCATTTTCAGAATATCAACGAATTTACTAAACTCAGTAAATTCAACAGACGACTTCTCGGTAACAAATAAAGATTTTTTAAAGCTTTAAAATGAATTTTGAAGGGGAGGAGTAGTGCAGCTCAAATGTGCTTAAAAACCGAAATTTTTGTACTTTAAGGTTAGAATATCCCGAAAACCTGACGTGATCTGGGGTCAGATTCGAATTCAGCACGTCAAAGACCTTCGGAAAATTATAGTCCGATTCTTGGTTAAAAAACCTTGTTGGCCTGTGTAATTCAAGCAGTTATTAAATATTCTTAATTTTTGTCCATAGTTTGGCTTATTGATTGATAATAGAAATTAGTCAAATAATTATATTAATCGTGAAATAAACAAAATAAGAAATAATTGAAAATGATCAAAAATAACAAAATAACAGGTCTGGTATAATTGAATACGTACTCAATTTAACGGTTTACGATATACCAAAAAAAAAGTTATATTATTTTGTGTACTTTATTGTATTAAACTGTCGAAGTCAAATAATACAGGGTATGAATAAATCGTTTGTACTTGGTACAACTCTGGTCATTTTCGAACTAGTTCGGTTTCTGTAAAGAAATTCTAGTTGTAAACTAGTATTTTTCCTGACTAGTTTGGGATTTCACTGCAGGGTTATAGCAATTTTGTTTATGCAAGCGTCCTGAACCACAGCGAACTGAGTCAAATCAAAGTAAATTATGGTACTCACGGTATCCGGAAGAAATTACCAGCCAAACATAATGAAGGTTTCCATTACAAAGAAATCCGCTGCAGGACGGTGCACAGTGGTTCGGATCGCAAATCTAGCTGGACGAAACTATTTAAACAAATACTCGTTGATGGATCTTTACACCACTTCTTACCTAGGGGATTTTTGGGTCGCTGATTACGAATCTGAAGTCACTTATCAAAAATTCAAAATGGCGGATCCAATATGGCGGACGAAAATAAAAAAAAAATCGGTAGATTTCTATGAAACTGGGTATCTGGGGGTTTTCTGGGTCGCTGATTACATATCTAAAGTCATTTACCAAAAATTCAAAATGGCGGATCCAACATGGCGGACGTAAATTTAAAAAAATCGGTAGATTTCTATGTAACTGGGTATCTGGGGGTTTCTGGGTTGCTGATTACGAATCTAAAGTCATTTACTTAATTTACTTTATTTGCTTCGGAACGAGCATTTTCATCAGATATTTCTTTCAATTTACTAATCACATAATCACGGACACCTTGTTGTCTTTCAGCAACACTTCTCCAAATGTCAAACAACTCACTATGACTAAAATTTAAGATCACAGCAAGAAACACAAATAAATTTCAGAAAAAATTTTATAACAGCGCTTAAAGATTTACATGCCTGTTGTATAATTTTTTAATTTCAGAAAGCAGAAAATTCGCGAGTTACTATTTTTTTTTAACTCTTACATAACCAAAGTTTTTATAACTCCAAGTATTTTTCTGTTTTAACACACAAGAAATAAATGAATCTATAGCGGAATAAGTGTATAGCGGAATAAGTGTATTTGTTTGTTTATAAACTCAATTTGCAATTATGCAAATATCTGTGAGTGCAATTAGCAATCTTTTAAGGTAAATTTCAGCTTTTAAAATAGAGTTCTCACCTTTTTGTTTGTTTTCATATGTTAATGCTTTAATAAATGCAATTTCTATTTGAATGTATTGTCAGGAATGTATTCCAAGTACCATTAAGTATTTTAAAAACAAAAAAATCTTGACTTTCGTCCAGCTAGATCTGCTATCTGAACCACTGTGCGGTGGCTTCTAACCAGCTTTTGCACTCCCAACAAAGCACTTTCATATCAATAATAGAGGCTGTTAGGAAAACCGAAAGCATTAGGGAAACGTAACAAATAAAAATAGGTAAAATAAAAACAAGGAATACAAATACTAAACCCCTTCTAATCCCATCGCCGTTTTGCTGCAGTAAATTATCCGGAGGGGAGATATAACGGGTGATTTTTTAAGAGCTTGATAACTTTTTTTAAAAAAAAAAACGCNCAATGATTTGCAAGCGTTGCTCGTTAGTAAGTCTATTCATGATGAAATTTCAAAGCATACTGAGCATCTTTCTCTTTGACACCATGTCTGAAATCCCACGTGATCTGTCAAATACTAATGCATGAAAATCCTAACCTCAAAAAAATCACCCGTTATTTCATCGAAAAATCATGCGTACCTCTATTACTTATGTGGTCGGTATTACGATCAACTTTGACTACTAAAGCATATGACGGTTCCTTAACGTCATCGCTGTGGTGCTGGAGGTATGTTGATGTTGTTTATAGCTGGTGGTTGGCACGCATCGGCCGAGCGAGAGTCGCTGGTATCTGACTTGCTGAATTTCGGACCGCTACCAGCAGTTAGTTTTTCCTGTTATCCAATCGAATTTAAATTGTCTTCAAGTTACGTTGAATTGCATTTTATTCAGTCTGAATTATGGGAAACATATATCATTAACGGGGCATTTAAATAGGAACTTCACTTGGTTTTGATGACATATCGAGCTCTAACCGCGAAAAAAACTTAACCGCCAAAAAGCAAATTTTAAAGGAGAGAAGTTTTTTTGTTTTTGTTTTCTTAATCCGTTTGGAAAATATCTTTGAAATTCTAAATGTAGTCTAGGCCCGGTTCAATACAAGTCATAGACTAATTTCTATCTTCATTTAACTTAATTTGTAGGCGAAATTATTGAATTTGGCGCTTACGTTAATTTCGCTGTCACCGTGGCAGGCTACTAGGCAAAAATTTAGCGCTTACGTTAATAGAATTTCCCAAAAAAACTTTGAAAAAACGTATTTTATTTTCTTTTTTGTACACATTGACATATATAAAAACATAAATAAATGCAAGGCGAATCAATATAAGGTGATAGCAGGAGTACAAAAACAAAAATTTACATGTATTTTGTTTTTGCTTTGGCGGCATAAACTGTCAAAATCTGTAAGTGTGTGTAGAAATTCAAACAAAATTTTTCAATTTGATATCAGAAGCCGTGCGGCGAAACACATACAGAAAATCAGCTGAGCTAGTAACACCACCTTATATAAATTCGACTTGAATAAATGTATAAAAATATATATTTACAGTCAGTATTTACAGGTCACTACTAACTTCCATGTCGCTTACATTATTTTTGCGGTAACTCAAAACAGCAGATGTCGCTTACGATAAAATTGAAAGTCGTATATCTCTGTGACTATGTCGATTGACGATAAAATTTTTTAACAGTTGACCTGTTATGGGTTTAAGAACAATTCTACATCAAAAAACTAATTTCGAAAAATATATCGCTTACGTTAATTTCGCGGTTAGTGCTCGATATGTACATATATGTATGGATATTTAACTTCATTTATCCCATTGCCATCACTTCGTTGAAATTTTCATTCTATATAAAACACTGCTTCACTTCAAATACCTATGGACACAATAACATAATTCACATTCGATGATTAATTGGTCGACAAAATTAACAGCAAATCTCCCATATTTACATACAACTTCAAATAAAATTATCGCCCGCAGTGTAAAAGCAGCCGTAGAATGGAGTTGCAGTAGTTTTCGTGGCTACACGTTTCGTCAGGGCTTTTCTGCTGCATTCATCAAAGCAATTCCAATATACAAATTATCCACGTATTGGTGGAAAATTTGCGTTCGCGTTTGATTAAAAGCACTCGATTGGATCAAAAGCTTCCCTAGTTTCGCGAGCTGAAAAGAAAAGGAATGAATGGAAATTCAATAGCAATTGTTAATGAAAATTGTACAATTAACTTACAACTTCAGTTTTTACGCCACTTGCGGCCTCGTGGTTAATAATGAATGACATTTTTATTCATTCAGGAAGTTACACGCTTGTCTGAATTTTGACTTACGTGATTTGCCCAAAGGTTGACATACGGAATGTAACCAAATACAAGCCTTCCTTACATATTACTAAGAGCGCCATCTATCTCTAGAGCTTGCGGTTAGCGGGTAAATTCGCACTGCTCTGTTGAGCAATGAAACTCACCACACAACCAAACCATTAGTTACGATATTAGAATGCAAACTGTATGTTCGAGCACCAGTCGCTTGGGCATTTAAACCAATTCTTAAAGATCTGTTCGATGGCAAGAGCTGTGAAAATTTTCTATGTGTGTATATTTATACATACATACATACACTATCAATTCTTTTTTTTTGCAAATAACCTTAATGATATTCAATTTTTTTGTGGGTGGAGGCGCATGGCAATAAATATTTTCACGAATGTACATACACAGGTACTTATTACAAAAAAAAACTAAACCTTTTGATAGACAAAAGTCAAACACTTATAAGTTGAGATCAATATACCCGAAATTTTTTAACTTAATTTTTTCTGTGTGGGTTGTAATGCCGTAAGCGAAACCTTTATGCCACTCACTTAAATAACTAATGCCGACACGCTCGCCACCCACATGGGTACATATACAAACAAAACCATGACATAATTTCAGAAGGAAACATGCCTTATTTCACTACCTTGAGGAAAAAGACCGACCTACGCACCCACCGTTATCCGCAGCTGTGCCACCTATGTGAAGCGAGTCACCCTATTAGGCTCTGCCCATCTATCGCGCAAAACCCCCTGAGGAGAGATTACGGGAAGCACTACTGGGCCGCTTTTGCGCTAATTGCCTCGCGATGACGCACCAACTTAAAAATTGCACGAGCGAGGGAAGATGCCGCCGATGCGGTGAAAAAAAACACTCGACGCTGCATTTGGACGAGCCCGCAAGTCCGCCTAGAAAATCATGGGCACAACAGGTGGAGAAGGAGGGGCGCTCTCCATACACACGCCTAGAAAATCGTGGGCACAACAGGTGGCGGAGGAGGAAGATGGCTGTTCCGACGATGCACTCTCGATACTTGCGTCCGATTCTGGAAGGGAAACGAGGCCTTTCCATCCAGAAGCCGAGGAAAGCGGATCAATAGAGCCGGCAGCGGAGACTCGGTCTCTCCGCGCTCTCACCGAAGGGGGATCGGAAACTAGGACTTTCCGACCGCTGTGGAAACATGAGCGGAATCGGATGCGAGGAGCGGAAACTGGGCCTTTGTGCCCGCGTAGATCCAACCGCAAGTCCTCACGGCGCATACGCAAGGAAGATGGACTGGCGACTCGGTCTCGCCAGCTATTCAAACCACGCTCATTCCGAAACAGAACGTTAGGCCATACGCTACGACCCATGGTCCCCATCGCTCTAACGGCCGTGGAGAAAGTCGAGGCTGGAGGGCGGCTACATTTAGTTCGTGCCCTGATCGATGTATGCTCTAGCCGAACCATAATTTCGTCTGACTTAGCCAGAGAGTTGCGTTTGGATGAAACACGCATGGGCGGAGAAAAGGGCTGCCTTTTGCGACTCAGTGGAAAGCATGGGCAAAATAATCGAATCGTTCCTAATGCCGTTATCTCGCCGCACTTCAATCCTGTTACCCCATCCAGCAGTGTAGACCCCGCAATAGCTGAGCCATATGCGCACATACGACTGGCGGACCCAAGATTTTACGGCTCATCACCGATTCGTTAATACTTGGTACCGACGTCTACGCGGACATTATTCTGCCCGGGACACTGCCCACGTCCTTCGGACCACTTTTAGCTCAGAGTACCACCTTTGGATAGGTCCTCTCGGGCGTATACAGAGCTTAACTTATAATTAATTGCCATTATGCTTGAATTTACGTTATTTTCATTTGAATTATTATTTTTTCAATAAAGTGCATTGAATTCTCTCCCTTTTTTATAGCAATTTAGGAAGAAGAAGGACGAAGCTCATAGCGATGACTGTTGCAGTGGTTACCTGATGCTGAACAAAAAAATATTTTTCTAAAAAACTTTATCTATTACAATTTAAAATCAACAGAAGAGCTTGGTGACTGAAACGCGTCCATATTTTTGGATTTGCTTATCGCAAGGGGGCCGGGAGTTTTAGACCATCAATCTAAATTATTACACAAAGTAATGACCAGCCCTAATATTTTGACACATTAGGGATCCGCCCTAATGTTAGCTTATGCAGACACACATACATACACATACATATACGCGCTAACACTACTATTCCGGCCGTTAACTATTATATCCCGCCGGACAGTGACCTTTCGTTAAGTTTCCCCTTGAAGTGGTAGCTAACTGTCACTTCTTTTTGGAACATCAAAGCGGAAGCATCGCAGCTACCAGGCCTCTTCACTACAGGTAATCTGATTGTCACGAGAAGCAAATATTCTTAGTTCTTTAAATAATTGGACGCCAATAAATATTACAAACTACTAATCCAATTGCGTTTTTATATATTTTCTATTCTCTTTAATAAAACCACTGGTGCGCTCAATCGAAATCCCTGCGGCGCAACTGGGTTTCTCCATGGCGTGATTCCTTTTTTTAAATTCTGACACTCGCGGCTTTTACTGTAGCAGCTGCGTACCTAAAACTGTTATCGGACAACTTGTATAGTGTTCTGGAGTACGGCCCGTTAAGGTAGAACAAAACCAAGAAGTGAACGTGGTCCGCCTCTTTCCTGATTTTATTGGTATAAGATTTATGTGGATTTTACCTTGTCTCAAAAGTCCATGCATCATATATGAGCAAAATCAATGCTGACTTCAAATGCATATTTCTAGGTATTTTGCAAAAAAATATAGTGTTTTTGTGTGGAAACATACAAAACAGTTGTGGATTGAATATGATACATAGGACCCACCTTATCGAAAACTATTTCCCACCCTTATGTATAATAAATGAGATTTTAAATATTTTATTTTTTTGCATAAGGGCATATAATATATACTCTCTTTGCATATTTTTATATGCAAATAATATCAAATCAGATAAAGAATCCTGAAAAGAACGGGGGACCTATGCCATGAAAAAAGATGTATTGCATGAGGACAGGGAATCTGTTAAGCAAACTTATCTTTTACTAAAAAAAAGTGTAGATACCTATACCCAGAGCTATAAAAGTTCAAAAGAACATTAAAATATCTTTAATTTTATATAAAAATTGTTGCACAAACTGTCTTAAATCTTAATACAGAAGTATTTGTAAGCAGAACTTATTTTTGCGTAGGCGGCCTGCGGCCGCGCTTAAGGATGATAACCCTTACAAAGTAAATTCTATTTCTGTGTTGCAAAGAAAAAGGGCAGAAGTACTTTTGAGCAGAACTTCTTTCTACTTTGTGAAGGTTATAATCCTTAAGCGCGCTGCAGGCCACCTACGCAGAAAAAAGTTCTGCTCAAAAATACCTCTGCTCCTTTTCTTCGCAACTCAGAGAGAGTGTTCTACTTTGTGAGGGTTATAATCCCTATGCGCTTCCGCAGGCCGCCTACGAAAAAAGAAGTTCTGCTCAAAAATACTTCTGTATTAATTTTTAAGATAGTTTGTATAACAATATGTACACCAAATTAAGGGTATTTTAATGTTCTTTTGAACTTTAAAATTTGTAATTTGCACTGATGGCAATAATAGAAACTCCGTTTCCTGACCACTATTGGCTATATTTCTTTTTTATCTAATAATTAATATTATTTTATAAATCTCTAGCTCACTATACATATAACCACGGTTGCCAGACGTACTGATCTTATCAGTACAGTACTGATTTTTCAACTCTTGTAATGATTGTATTCATTTCATCAATCAGTACGATAATGTTCTGATTTCTCAAAATTTGTATTAGTTTGTACTGAATTCAATTCAAACTTCCTTAAACTGTACTGTAAAAAATAAACAGAAAATAATTTAATTATAGTTGACATGTTTCAGATAATGTTTGATATGCCCAAGAAATTAGTACAACAAAAAGATAGGCATATCGCCGGGTCGTTGCATACCAGCTGCGATAATATGATGGAGCATAAATTATTTTAAATTAAATAAATAATATAAAAAAAATCTTTTTGATATACAACGAAAAAAGTAGAAAATAATATTTCTCAGTCCCATATAATTTGTTGTGATAACTTTTGATTTTGAAATTTTAGCAAAAGGCATTATATACAATTTATGACATTGAAAACGAAAAACGTGGAGCGCATTAGATTTAATTGACAATAGTCAAACTACATAATATAGAACTAAAATTTCTACAGGGAAAGTACAAATTTAAGATCGATTTTAAGCGGTCGTTATTCATATATCCACATACATACATATATTACCCTTCATATCAATTCAGGTCTATTACATGCGCCCCACGCTTCGCGTTTTCAATCACATTAATTGTTTATAATGACTTTTGCTAAAATTTCAAAATCAAAAGCTATCAAAACAAATTCTATGGAACTGAGAAATATTATTTTCTACTTTTTAGTCCATTTATAAAAGCGTTGTATATTAAAAGGTGTTTTTTATACCTTTCATGAGCATGAAATGGTATTATAACTTTGGTCCGATGTTTGTAAGTACCAGAACAAAAAGAGATAGACCCATTAAAATGTATACTTATATGATCAGAACGTCGAGCTGAGTTGATTTAACCATGTCCGTCTGTCCGTCTGTCCGTCTGTCTGTCTGTTTGTATGCAATCTAGTCTCTCAGTTTTCGAGATATCCGTATCAAATTTGGTATGTGGGTGTATTTTTATAATGTATTAATCATTTGTCGGAACCGGAAGAATCGGACCACTTTAACATATAGCTCCCATACAACTGATTGTTCAGATATGAGATTTTTCGTTATAAATTCTCAATTTATGCAGCTACGAACATGAAATTTTGCACTACTTGCACCCATTATCAACAGAATACTTACAGTGAAAATTACAAAGATCGGGTCACTATAACCTATAGCCCCCATACAACTGATTGTTCAGATATAAAATTTTTCGTTATAACTCCTCCATTTATATCGCTAGGAACATGAAATTCCGCACTGTTTTCAATAATTATCAACAGAAAACTTACAGTGAAAATTAAAAAGATCGGGTAACTATAACCTATAGCTCCCATACAACTGATTGTTCAGATATGAGATTTTTCGTTATAATTCGTCCATTTATGTAGCTAGGACCATGAAATTTCGCGCTGTTTTCACTCATTATCATCAGAAGACTTACAGTGAAAATAACAAAGATCGGGTCACTATAACCTGCAGACCCCATACAACTGATTGTTCAGATATGAGGTCTTTTATCATAACTCCTCCATTTATGCAGCTAGGAACATGAAATTTCGCACCACTTTCACTCATTATTTACAGAATACTTACAGTGAATATAACAAGGATCGGATGACTACAACATATATCTTCCATACATCTGGTTGTTCAGATATGGGATTTTACGGTAAAACTCCTTTATTTGAACAGCTAAAACCGATAAATTTCGTAAGATATTTTATAAATAATAATACAAAGTCTACTGAGAAAATCATCAAAATCTATGCTGTATAAGCTTTATCTCCTATAGCACTGATTGTTCAGATACCAGTTTTTGCCATATATCTCCTTTATGTAGGAAACTAATCCCAATAAATTGTTTTACCGGTTTACATACCGATCACATAGCAGTGAAAATCACTTAGATTGGTGCCATATAAAGTATATCTTCCATACCTCTGATTGTTTAGATGCGATTTTTTATATAAGTATGTAACTCCTCTATCGATGTATGCAGATGTATTCAAAAGCAGTAATCTGTCAAAGTAAAATTTGCAGATGTTCATGAAAGGTATGAAGCCTTCGGCATAGCCGATGACAGCGCTGCTCTTACTTGTTTTTATATTACTTATTTTCTACTTTTTAGTCTTCTCTGTATACAATTTTGTAAATAGATATTAAAATAATTCAACGATATTAGTAGATTGGTGCACACTAGAGCGGGTCAAATTTTTTGCATCATCGCGATTATGGTTCTTTGGGTAATTTCAAGCATTTTTGCCCAAGAGGCAGCGATTTTACTATCTAGTTTTTTTTTTTTTTAAAGTGGCTCACGTGTTGAAACAGCTGTGTTGAAAACTAGGCAAAATGTTTATCTGGGGGTTTTTGGGGTCGAGGAATCTATTTCTGGCATTAATTTTTTCTTTTGATGGCCGCCAGAGGGCGCTTCCGTCCTTTTTTTTGCATCTTAACGCCTTTTTTCCGCAAATCGACAACATTGTTGCGAAAATCCACGAAATTTTACTTTCTCATAATGCAACTTAAACTTTTAAATAGCCTAAAATGTTCAGCTGTGAAAATTTTTATTTTTTTTATTTTATTTTTTTACAAAACAAATTTTTTTCTTATTTTAATATAATTCTTTTTTATTCAAAAATTCAACTTAAAAGATAAAAACATATGAAATGCAAATAAAAAAAAAGCATAAACCATTTCTAATGTTTCAATTCTTAAACAAGTATAACGTATTTTTTTTAATATTATGTTGGTAATACTGTTTATCGACATATTGTATAACAAATGACATGTGTGACAGCATGCTTTTTCATTTTCATACTGCGCTTTATCATTTTTATACTGTTTTTAATATGTAAAATAAAAAAAAAGAATAAAAAAATAAAAATAAAGTTAAAATTTTCAACGGTGAACATTTTAGGCTATTTAAGAATTGAAGTTGCATTATGAGAAAGTCAAATTTCGTGGATTTTAGCAGCAATGTTTGCGATTTTCTGAAAAAAGGCGTTAAAATCCGACTAACTACGGAAGCGCCCTCTGGCGGCCCTCTAAAGAAAAAATTAATGCCAGAAATGAATTCCTCGACCTTAAAAACCCCCAGATAGAAGTAGTATAAATATAGCGGTTCTGGAACCGGAGCAGCAGCGCCGCTATATGGTTTGCTGCTGCTCCGGTTCCAGAACCGCTATAAGGTTCCCTGGTGCTCCGCCGCAAGCTTTGCTGCTCCGCCAAAAGATGTCGCTGATCGAAATTCAAGCTCAGAACCCAGATAAAAGCCGCAAGATGTCGCTGATGACAAATCCGAGTCCAGAACCAGAACAGATCACAGGGTTTACCGCTGACGGAAATCCGATACAGGTGGTTTATATGCCGGAATTTCGTAAAGTGTGTTCGTATACATACCCTGCAAAAAATTGTGCGACTAACCTCTAAAGCGAGTATTCCAAGATTACTCTCAATCGGGTACAATTGGGCATTAATTAGTCCCAACTAGTCTCATACGGGTACTATTGGAGGTCAATTAGTCTCGACTCATCCCTTATGGGTATAATTGGAGATCAATTAGTCCCCAACTCATCTCTAACGGGTACTATTAACGATTTAACGATATGTACGCACCTAGTCAATGAAATTTCATGTGCGGCGTGGGCACACAGAGAGAGTATTCGCCTAACCAAACTGAGCAACCCGGTTCGAATCGCAGTTGGTGCAAATTTTTATTTTTATTTTTTAAAAGTGACTAGTCGCTTTTCATACCCGTTCGGGTATAAAGGTGAACAGTCTTTATCATATAAATATGATATATCATGTTCTCTACAAGCAGTGTCTAGTAGAGTAAGCCCTCGATCTCCTCTTACTAAAAGTTTCCGTAGTTTCGTTCCAAGTCCAAAAAATTGATAACTAGGCAAATGCAGTTCAATATGAAGCTTATTAATTATATTATTTATAAAACCTTTTCCAACGACAAACGATTTATGAATAAACCTTTTTTCATAAATAACTCTCATATAAAATAATATTAATTCAAATAAACGCTGAAGTTTTTTAATAAATCTATGGTTCTATATAATTAAATTTTAAATAATATAAAAGGCATTGAGGTAAACTGTTGATAAAGAACATATTTACATATTTATACACATATATTTTAGTAATCTATTTTATACAGCATAATATGGTTCAATTAAAATGTGGAATAATCTTGAACTCAATGTTGCTGGCAAAGAATATATTTATTTTTTAATACCCTATTCCAATCAAATGCTAATATTATAAATAACCTTGATCTTGATTTCATCATCATTGTTTGCCTAATAAATATATTAACGCCAAGTGGACGATAACGAATCCCACATAAACATATACAAAAAATGCTCATAAAAGTATGTGTATATTTAAATGTTTTATTCATCTAGCATTATTCATTCATTCATATATTGCTGACTTAGTGAGAAAAGTTGTTAAGCATACTTTTTATAAAAACTCATATTTTTATATAGAAAGCAGGAGATATTAATAATACATCGTTTCGAAAAAGGATTAAGGTACTTGTTTTTCTCCTTTATATTCACTGAAAGACTAATTTATTAAATTCAAAAGAGTCACCGAATGTCTAACAAATTCAAAAATAATACGAAATCTTTTAATCTTTCACATATGAATGGAAAGGTCTGCTGATGTTGATGATGAGAACAAAAAAAATTTAATTTGATATAAAATAAAGTTTCATAANTTTTTATGAAAACTCATATTTTGATATAGAAAGCAGGAGATATTAATAATACATCGTTTCGAAAAAGGATTAAGGTACTTGTTTTTCTCCTTTATATTCACTGAAAGACTAATTTATTAAATTCAAAAGAGTCACCGAATGTCTAACAAATTCAAAAATAATACGAAATCTTTTAATCTTTCACATATGAATGGAAAGGTCTGCTGATGTTGATGATGAGAACAAANTGAAATAAAATAAAGTTTTATAATTACTTATTTATTTTTATTTATTATTAGATATTTAATGAAGAAATAAATTTTCCTAAAAATCTTACATTTTTTTCAGCACATATCATAGAATTATTATGATATTTACAAGTATTTATACTTTTATTTTTATTATATAAATTCTTTAAATTTGCACAATTTAAATCATCTAAATTATATAAAATAATATCGTATTAGAATAAGCGTTTNTTCTCCAATCCTTTAGCATAGAATATATAATTTTTTCTTTTCATTAATGAATGGATATATTCAATAACAGCCATTAAAGTCGAATCACCATCTTCCCATTTTAATCCATGATGATTATGATATAACCAGTTAAATATTAGTTGTTTTATCCCGTATCGTCAACTTCAAAAGGAGGTTGAATAAGAAACGTTGTTATATAAGAGTCATATGTTGATATGCTGACTTCTTTAGCAATAAATTTCCTATTAAAATAGAATCCCTGAACATCTACAAACAACGTACATTCCTCTGACATTATATAGCTTAAACTTTTTTTTAAATTCGTTTAAAAAATAGTCTTATGAGTTTCTATAAAGGTTTTTAATATTTTTTTAGAATCTAATGAAATCCTATTTAAATAATTGCAAACATAAGTATATATTAGAGCCACCAATTTTATTAACTAATCGATTACACTCCGCTGAATAATGAAAATCAAATATCAAATTAATCTTTTTATACACTACATTTACATTCTTTTTATATGTCATATTTATATAATAAATCCATCTCATTCTATTAAAAGTTAAGAAATTTCCATATTCATATCATGTTTATAACTTTTAATATCAATTAATGTGACATCTGAGCGTAGTGTAGTATCATCTCCAGTAACAATTTCAATTTCACCGTTACTTAAAATTTTCTCGAATGCAACCTGACGATACTTAAAACAAGAAATATTCAGTTTGCGTTGAAGGAAATCACTATCATATATACAACGAATTCTTAGCATAATATTATCTATCCTCATATCTCAATTATTCCTGAAATATTTTTCTCTTTTTATATTAGATCTTGTCAACATGCTTCTATGGCTTCCTGTGTTGTGAATAACTTTTTCGGATTAGATGTAGGTGCTTCTGATGTTGTTTCAGGGATAGATGTTTTATTTACGTCCTACTTTTAATCCATTTTGATCACTTTGAGTCCATTTCATTAGTTTAAAGTTCAGTTTTATGTTTATAGTATCATTATTAGGTAGTTTTAGACAAAACTCTGTATTTCAAATTCATTTTGACTCAAATCAATAAAAGACCTCTTTATATTTATTTTTTTATTTTAATTGTTTATTAATAAATTTGGGTTTTCCCGTACCACACGGGGTTTTAATTTAAAATATTGATGTCCATAATATACTATAAGATATTTTTTTCCTGTCCAATAATATTCTACTTCAGGAAGAGGATTTCGTAGGTATCTCGTCATAAAACACCTGTAGGTCATGTGATTCCACACCTTCAGTAGATATTCCATTCCATAGGTTCTCCATTTATATAAAATTCAGTCTATAAAAAATATAATATCAGGTATGTTCTGAAATTAGATCGATTTGAAATCGATACGATTTTTGAAATATTTTTATGGATTTTTAATCATAAATCTCATAATTTGGTATTGGTATGGATGATATAACATCGCTGATGTTTCTGTTATATTTTTTATACTAAATATTCAATCTTTTCATCAGAAATAACGATCAATATTTAGCAAATCATATCGATTTCAAATCGTTCGATTTACAGAACATGCCTGTATATGCATATATATTTTAAAATTGGAAAACATTTTTTCTATTATTATTAGATCTTTTTAGTAAAAGCTTACCTTCGTCCTTTGTTTAATTTATATATGTTTATATAATTTACTTAAAACCTTTCACAAAAATGGACCTTATTCACAGCAAATTTCTTTAATAAATGAGAACTTATCTCAATAAAGAGATAAGTTTATATACTACATTTTCATTTCTCTAATAAGCATAAGAATTCAAAAATTGGCTGGCTTTCAAAACGTCAATCACATTTAATAAATCAATGACAATTCAAAAAGAATTTAAAAATAGCCAAACAAAAAATTCTATGCTATACATATATATTTAATTTCTCTGATAACCCCAAGTTGTGGTGCAATTTTTTAAAACATTAATATATTAGCCTATTTATCTATTTATTAATATAAGAATAACCTTGATCTAGATTTCATCATAATTGTTTGTCTAATAATTATATCAATGCCAAGTGGACGATAGCGAACCCAAATAAATATATAAAAAAAATGCTTAAAAATGCTTGACTTACTGAAAAAAGTTGTTAAGTCCACTTTTTATGAAA
>NW_016158083.1:0-4419 GCF_001687245.7 Rhagoletis zephyria | reverse complement strand
ATTACTTATATGAAAACTGATGAACATATATGAAAATTAATGAAATTATATGGGTTCACCAATTTATTACTTATATTNTATAGGTGAAAATCTATAATTTCTATGAGTTAATAAAGTTATTACTTATACGAAAACTGATGAACTTATATGAAAATTAACGAAATTATATGAGTTCACCAATTTAATACTTGTATGACAATGTATAATTTCTATGACTTAATAAAGTTATTACTTATATGAAAACTGATGAACATATATGAAAATTAATGAAATTATATGGGTTCACCAATTTATTACTTATATTAAAATCTATAATTTCTATGAGCTAATGAAGTTATTACTTATATGAAAAATTATTGAAAACTCATAACTTCTATGAGTTAAAAAGGTTATTGCTTATATGAAAAAATTGTAACAGAGTCGAAAATGTATGGGAAAAATTTGAAATTTCATCAAAATAATGCATGCAAGAAACATTACATATTTACTCGACTTTTTTTTGTGCATTGACAAAATCTATGAAAATTTTAAACTTAATTTAGAAACAATTAACAATAATATAAAATTAATATTAAGAACCAATTAGGCATATGAAAACTAATGAAACTAACTTACATGAATTAATTAAGCAATTATTTACATCAAATATTATAACTTTCATGAGTTAATATAGATATTACTTGTGTTTAAGCGACTTCTGCATTTCCCGCATAAACAAAGAACAGCGAACGCACACACGCACTTGTATTGCACTCCCGGCCAAAACAAAGTGCAGCGAATAAACACACGCACCTGTGTTGATAAATAATTCGCTCTTCCTTCATTGGGTATGCATTTTTCAATGCATTTCTCAACTGCCGCAGAACAAAACCTACTAAAGTAGTTCATTGCTGGCACCCCAAATCATGCTCAACAATCTTGCTTGATGCATCACAACTCTTCCGGAGTTGCTTCACGGGGCTCTGTATGACTTTCAGCATACAGAGGTGTACAAGAGCTACCATTGGCCACGGCGCCTACCCAATTTTCTAAACTTAAATACGTAACCGATGCTCAACTTGCTTGACGCATCAACACACAGTGCTCAACAATCTCGCTTGATGCATCACCACTCCTCCGGGGTGGTTTTAAACAGCAAAAGCCAAAGCGCTACAAGCTGTTGGGGCTCTGTATGACTTTCAGCATACAGAGGTGGTACAAGAGCTACCATTGGCCACAGCGCCTACCCAATTTTTGAACTTGAATCAAAAACCAGTGCTCAACACTCCCGCTTGACGCACACCCCAAAAACTCTTACAGAGTTTAAGCGGCAAAGCCACAGCGCTACAAGCCGTAGGGACTCGACATGACTTACAACCATGCAAAGGTGGTAACTGATGGTTGTCATTGGCTCCGACGCCTACCCAAAACATTTTTGCTTTAATACATTTTTATGCAAATAAATTCATTCTGGTCCTGCCCTCACACTGAGTTAATCTACTTGTATGAAAACTGATGAACTTATATGAGTTCATCAATTTAATACTTATATGAAAATATATAGTTTTTATGAATTAATAAAGTTATTTCTTGTATGAAAAATTGTAGCTTGTATGAGTTAATAAGATAATTACATGTATGAAAACGAATAAACTCATATGAGTTCCTAAATTTAATACTTGTATGAAAATATATAGTTTTTATGAATTAATAAAGTTATTTCTTGTATGAAAAATTGTAGCTTGTATGAGTTAATAAGATAATTACTTGTATGAAAACGAATGAACTCATATTAGTTCCTAAATTTAATACTTGTATGAAAAATGATAACTTGTATTAGGTAATAAATTTTATACTAATATGAAAACCCACAACTTCTATGAGTTAAAAAGGCTATTAGTTGTATGAAAAAATTTTAGCAGAACCGAAAATATACATATGAAAAAAAAATATATGAAATTGATATATAAAAATTTCATCAAAATAATGCATGCAAGAAACATTAGATATTTACTTGACTTTTTTCGCACATTGAGAATATCTATGAAAATTTAGAACTTATGTGAATTAATAAACAATTATTTATTTAATACTTGTATGAAACATTATTACTTGTATGAGTTAATAAGACTATTATATGAAAATTTGGAACTTATGTGAGTTAATAAAATTAGTACTTGTATGAAAATTAATGAAAGTTGTATAAGTTGATAAATTTAATACAAACTGTGTTTTAAATGAGGTTTTGTATAATTATTAATTGTATGAAAAATTGTATCAGAGTCGAAAATGTATGGGGAAAAAAAATTAAATTTCCAGATATGAGGATTCACTCGGCTTTAATATAATTTATATTTAAAGTGATCACTTATAAAATAATAAACTATGTATACTATTCTATTAATCAGCTAACTGCTTAACAAGGCTGTTCTATTAAACAGCTAACTGCTAAACAGGGCTGTTCTATTAAACAGCTAACTGCTAAACAGGGCTGTTCAATTAAACAGCTAACTGCTAAACAGGGCTGTTCTATTAAACAGATAACGGGTAAACTAGATACTACAATCAAACACAATATGAAAAGTGATGAAATTAAAGGATTTCTAGAAAGGAATTTAAATATATATTAGATCATCATAGAAACATTATACAAAATGGATGTATATTAACGGAAGAGATGGAAAATGGGTCTTGGATAAAATCTATATATGGAAAACAGTTTACGATCTGTCCTTGGAGTAATAATGATACTGAATCAGGACCTGATACATGTAATTGTTTTTTCATAGAAAGACAACATGCTGGACTTTTTGTTGACATAACAAAAGCTTTCGATATGGTAGATAGAGATATATATCTGGTTTCAGAGGGTTTATGCATAAGTGGTTTAAATCCTATCTCTCGAACAGAGTACAAAAAGTCAAAGTTGCAAATAGCTATAGTAGTTTAGAGCCTGTTCATCTGGGCGTACCCCAAGGTTCAGTTCTTGGTCCAATACTTTTTTTGATTTATATCAATCCAATTTTTTCTTTGCCACTGAAAGGAAAAGTAACTGCTTTTGCTGATGACGTTGCCATTACTTATTGTACTTCGAGCTCCTTTGAAGCAATATGTGACATTAATCACGACATACATCTACTCAGAATCTGGTTTGCATTGCATAAACTGTCTGTAAGTAGTAGATCTAAGCTTATGTACTTTAGCCTCGTTGCCAAAGAATCCCCAAACTGTGATATTTTGTTTCATTCTTCAGATTGTCTGCGTTTTAATTTGCATAATAATGAGTGCTCTCTGAATGAGTCAAAAAAGTCTTTCGCGTGCACAGTCAACTGCGACGATACTTGTTTCCAGCTTGAAAATGTTGAAAAGTTTAAATACCTAGGAGTAGTAATAGACAACCGCTTAAATTGGTCTGAACATTTAAATACGTTAAAACAATACTTTCTCTACACCAGTCGTCATTTATACCGCCTTAAAAAGATTTGTTCTACTTCTACACTAAAAATGGTTTATTACGGAATATTTCAATCGAAGCTGCAATACGGTATCAGCTGTTGGGGTGGTGCTTCGGCTAGTAAATTGTCCTCCATCATTACAATTCAAAAGTGCATAATCAGACGTATCTGTAACGCAAATCGTAAAACTCACTCTATGCAATTTTTTAGAATGCTCAATATATTGCCGGTGCGACATTTATACTGTTTTAAAGTCTTAAAACTTTTTTTCATCAAATCTGGATACTTGAAAAGTCTTCCGTTAGAAATTTATAACCTGCACAGGAACTTGCTTCCAATTGTTCACGTTCCGCCTGCTCGTACGTCTCACTTTAGATGTTTTTATACGTACGCCTCTTGTAAATTGTTCAACTCACTTCCTGCTTCTGTACAGGTCATAAGAAATCTCAGTTTATTTCAAAAGAATGTTAAAGTTCACCTGTTCAACTTAAACCACTATAAAATTGAAGCCTTGCTGAGGTCTATATTGTAATCTGAGCATATCATAAAATAATGTATGTAATGTAAATATAGTTTTTTTTTATTTTTTCTCTCTTTCGAGTCTCTTGGATTTGTATCGACTCTTTGTATTGATTCTTTCTAACGTTATTACATATTTGTTTACTTTTATTTTTCAATGTTCACCCCACAAAATGTATACTATTCATTGAAATTGGCATTTAAAACTANTGGCATTTAAAACTATTTTACTTTGTAATATAAATAATGCCATTAACTTTTCTAATGCAGCATTGATGTACTTATTGAACGCAACATGAATTTAGAATACTGTGTTAATCTGTATGCATTAAGAAAATGAAATAAATGAAATGAATGAAAATGTGGTAAGCTTAATAAATTTATATAATAACTATTAATTAATGAAGAAAACAAGCAAAAAATATTGATTTAAAAAATCTCATATGTGAGATTAATATATTCAATA
>NW_016158082.1:142224-165804 GCF_001687245.7 Rhagoletis zephyria | reverse complement strand
AGCTTCTCCTCCAATTTGTGGTGTGCGCCTTGATGTTATCACACAAAGGTGACGGACCTACAGTTTTACGCCGACTCCGAACGGCGATTGTATTTTTACTGCTGTTTTTCANTATGCGCCAATGCTTCTGATAAATAATTTGTCTTTGTATTCTTACACAATAATAATAATAATAGATTGGCGCTTACACATAAGTGGAGCTTCTCCTCCAATTTGTGGTGTGCGCCTTGATGTTATCACACAAAGGTGACGGACCTACAGTTTTACGCCGACTCCGAACGGCGATTGTATTTTTACTGCTGTTTTTCAGCAGAAATACACTCGGAGGTTTACCATTGCCTGCCGAGGGGCGACCGCTGGTAAGAAAAAACCTTTTTTATTACAACGCTTTTATCAACTTGCAATGTTGTATGTCCAGACCACCATTTTATATTATAAATATAGCAAAGGTATTTATGGCAAACCTAGTCTAGATATCAACCTCGTCGTAGGTATCATATCAAAGACATACAATTAGAAAAACTCTAGAGATAGATGTCGCCCCGCCAGAAAAACTTAAAAATATGCACTACATACAAAAAATAAAAATTACATAAACGGATGATCAAACTTGAAATCTATATATATAAAACAAAGTCGTGTTAGTTACACCATTTATAACTCAATAACGGCTAGACCGATTTTTATGATATTTGTTTCTTGAATTTGTCTATCTTCCGAATAGCAGGATAACTATTAAAACAACCGCTAGATGGCGCTGGAGTCAAGTTATTAGTAAAACCCTTATTTATGGTCCCATTCGTCTCATATTTGAGATATGTATTGACAATAGGAAAAACAATACCATTGCAACGAAAAGAGCTGCCATGTGGCGTTGGAGTCGAGTTATCACTAAAAATCGTGCTTATGGTCCGATTATCCTCAGATTCAAAATATGTTTTGATAACAGGAAAATGAATTCTTTCGCCAGGTGGCACTGAAATTGAGTTACATATGTATATCTATGTAACTAAAAATCTTATTTATGCTCGAATTTATTTCATTATCGAAATATATATAAATTCATATATCGATGGTCCTCCGAAATAACGACACAACCCAAAATTCAAAAAATCAAATCCCTTATTACTGTTAAGAGGCTCATGTATATAATCCTTGGCTAACCCATGTCTAATCCTAACTAAAGTAAGTAGTAAAGATTATACATGAATAAGACAACGAGATTTTATTTTTTGAATTGTGTCATTATTGTAGAGGACCATCGATATATTTATGACAGGAAAAGATACATATGTATGTATGAAGTAAGAAATTCAGTCGGAAGCAGCCGTTTACGAACAACTGTTCNCATACAATTAGAAAAACTCTAGAGATAGATGTCGCCCCGCCAGAAAAACTTAAAAATATGCACTACATACAAAAAATAAAAATTACATAAACGGATGATCAAACTTGAAATCTATATATATAAAACAAAGTCGTGTTAGTTACACCATTTATAACTCAATAACGGCTAGACCGATTTTTATGATATTTGTTTCTTGAATTTGTCTATCTTCCGAATAGCAGGATAACTATTAAAACAACCGCTAGATGGCGCTGGAGTCAAGTTATTAGTAAAACCCTTATTTATGGTCCCATTCGTCTCATATTTGAGATATGTATTGACAATAGGAAAAACAATACCATTGCAACGAAAAGAGCTGCCATGTGGCGTTGGAGTCGAGTTATCACTAAAAATCGTGCTTATGGTCCGATTATCCTCAGATTCAAAATATGTTTTGATAACAGGAAAATGAATTCTTTCGCCAGGTGGCACTGAAATTGAGTTACATATGTATATCTATGTAACTAAAAATCTTATTTATGCTCGAATTTATTTCATTATCGAAATATATATAAATTCATATATCGATGGTCCTCCGAAATAACGACACAACCCAAAATTCAAAAAATCAAATCCCTTATTACTGTTAAGAGGCTCATGTATATAATCCTTGGCTAACCCATGTCTAATCCTAACTAAAGTAAGTAGTAAAGATTATACATGAATAAGACAACGAGATTTTATTTTTTGAATTGTGTCATTATTGTAGAGGACCATCGATATATTTATGACAGGAAAAGATACATATGTATGTATGAAGTAAGAAATTCAGTCGGAAGCAGCCGTTTACGAACAACTGTTCCTTATCTTAATATATAAAAATCCCGTGTCACTGTGTTCGTTTACGCTAATATCTTAACCGATTCCAATGACATTTTGTGGGTGTGTATACTCTTGGAGCAAAAATTGGAACTATTATAAAAGGGGGCGTGCTACATCCCATACAAACCGAGTTTTTCATACCGCATATCTCTGGAAATGTCCATGGTAGAGTATTGGAACTTAGTATGGCGATATATGAAATCAATCGCATACTCATGAAGAAAAATGGAAGCTATTGGAAAAGGGTGCGTGGCTCCTCCCATACAAACCGAATTTTTATACTGCATATCTCTGAAAGTGTTCATGGTACAGTACTGGAACTTCGTATGGAAATATGTGTATATATGAAATCAAGCCCGTACTCATGGAGAAAATTGGGGCTATTTGAAAAGGGGGCGTGAGGCCTAAAAACGTACCGCCTTTTAGCTATTTTTGAATGTATTTATAATTCTTCTGTAGGGGTGTTTGTTTGTGAAATGCTCCTAAATGGTTGTACGGACTTTAACGAAATATTTTGTGTGTATTTGAGTGGGTCGCTGGATGGTTTAGTTTCAAAACTTAATCCGTCAGTTGGCGCTGTAGTTGAGTTATTACTAAAAATATTATTTATTATCCGATTTGGCTAATATATAAAATATATATTGGTAGTGGTAAGAGCAATACTTGTAATGATACTTGTTGTATTAGTCTAGTTCATTTATTTACTCAATCATAAATTCAATTCTATAAAAAGATATAAACGTATTTTTGATCTTATGTCTTGATACCGCGTGGTCAGATAGATGATTCTCGAACCTGTTCAGCTGTCATTCTCCTCTCGTGTTGCTGCTTCTTCTGTTTCGTATTTCAGGGTTGCCAGATGATCCTGTATTATGACATCCCCTTTGATTTAAAGTTTTAGTAGACCTCGTAGTCGTCAAGTTTTCTTGGAGCTCTACATTCTCTGCGTGATCTTTGACTTGGTTCGCCATCTTGTTGACGGTTTTCGAAAGTAGTCTTCCGACGGGGGGCACTTCCTTCGGCTTGTGGATTTTGCTTGAATTCTTCCTGATTTGACTGGGGTTCAGTTGACTGACTTGTTCGTGTTGACCGTTGGCTACTTTGTTCCGCCTTTTGAGGTACTTCACGCTGTTCTTCATTTGGTACCTGGAGATGAGGCTGTGGTTCCTGAGGTTTTTGTTGAGGTGGTTCGATAAGGTGGTCGTTTGCCATTTGAAGGTGAGTCTGTGATTCGTGCGACTTCCGTTTCTTGGTGTTTGGTTTCATTATGTGAATAGTGTTTCGTCTATATAGTTTGTTTTTTTGCGTTTATGACGAATGATCGCTCGGCTACTTTTTGTTCCATTTTCCCTTTAACCCAACTTTCTTTTGGATTTCGCTTTATGTATACGTTGTCTCCTATTTTTAGATCTTTCTCCTTTTGTGTTCCTTTGTCGAAGTATATTTTGTTATATGTCCGTTGTTGTTTTATTTGGTTTGGTACGTCGGGTACTACTTCTTGGTTTAGATTTGTGGCTGGAATGTCGCATCTTGGCCATCTGCAAAATCGATGTTTGGCTGGGCTGGAGCCCATTTTGTTTGGTGTATTTCTCCAAATTAGTAATGCTTTGTAGAAGTCCGAGTTTGTGGCTAAGGTCTTTTTCAACAGGTGTTTCGCGATCTTTACAGCTGCTTCCGCTTTCCCATGAGCTTGTTGGTGATGTGGGCTTGACGTTTGATGATTGAATTCCCATTTGTCTGTGAATTTCCTGAACTCTGAGTTCATGAAGTTGGTCCCATTATCTGTAATGACTTTGCCGGGTACACCATGTCTACTAAAATTCTTTCTGCATACGTTTATAGTAGTAGTGGCTGACAAATTATCTAACTCGTCGATTTCAAAAAAGGCTGAATAGTGATCCACGGTGATTAGAAAATATTCTGTTTTATTTTTTGTCGGAAACTCGAAGACGTCCATGGAAATGATTTCGAATGGAGTGCAGGGAATCTCGGGAATTATTAGTGGTTCTCGTTGCTGTTGTCTTGCAGCTACATTGCATATTTCGCAGGCTTGGATCATCTGTTTGATTTCATCGGTAATACCTATCCAATAAACGGTTTCTCTTGCCAGTTTTAGTGTTGATTCGATGCCTAGGTGTGGATGGTGTAGTTTGTTCAATATTTCTCGTCTCATTTGTTGTGGTACTATAAGTCGATTACCTTTAAAAACCAAATTATTGTTTGTGACTAACTCGTCTCTTACTTTCCAATATTTTTTGATGTTGTCGTTCACTTTTGACTTGTCCTCGTTACAACCGGCTTTAATCGTCTTTATTAAAATTTGCATAACGTTGTCTTTGGCTGTTGCTTGTTGTAACTTTTTCGTTGTTGTGGTACTAATGGGTTTATCTTCGATGTCATTAATGTTGTTCAATTGCCTGAATTCTTTGTCGATTTTGTAGATTTCGACGCAGCTCTGAGAGTGACAGTCTTCTGGTGCCCGGGACAATGCGTCGGCTACATACATTTCGGCTCTTTTCTTGTATTTGATTGTAAAATTATATTTCTGTAGTTCTAGGATCATTTGTTGTAATCTTTTCGGGGTTTTCAAAAGTTGCTTTTTGAATATGTTGATTAGCGGCGAGTGATCGGTTTCGATGGTTATGTTTTTTCTCCCGCATATATATTGGTGGAATCGCTTACATGCGAATAAGACAGCCAGCATCTCTTTTTCGATTTGTGCATAGTTTTGTTGCGTGGGTGTTAGGGTTTTTGAAGCATATATTATGGGGTTTCCGTTTTGTAGCAATGCACTACCTAACGCAAACGACGATGCGTCGGTCTGTATAACGATTGGCTTGTTCGCATCGTAGTATTTTAAGACTGGCGTTTCTGTTATGATGCTTTTTAACTTTGAAAATGCGGCGGCCTGTTCGTCCTCCCATACAAAATTGCTTTTCACGTGTGTCACTCGTCGTAGCGGTTCCGTTATTTCGGATAGGTTTTTTATGAATTTGCTTAGGTATGTTATTAGCCCTAGAAACCTCAATGTTTCTTTTTTGTCTTTAGGCGTAGGCATCTGTTTTATAGCTGAAATTTTGCTTGAGTCTGGTTTTATGCCTTCACTTGTGAGTATGTGTCCGAAAAATTTAATTTTGCTTTGGCAGACCTTTACTTTGTCCCGGTTGATTTTGAGGTTTTCTTGTCGCAGACGTTTAAGTAGTTTTTCTAAGTTTTGTTATGATCGCTTGTTGCAATTTCCTTGTTTTCACCTTTGCCAAACACTAGGATGTCGTCGGCGATACAAACAACACCCTTTAGACCGGCTATTACTTGGTTTTGTCGCATCTGAAAAATTTCCATTGCTGGCTTTATACCGAACGGAACGCGTTTGAACCTATATTTGCCGTATGGAGTCCAGAACGATGTAAGTTGGCTGCTCTTTTCGTCCAGTGGTAGTTGCCAGAATCCATGTTTGGCGTCCAAAATCGAAAAGATTTTCGCATCTGCTAGTTCTGCTAGAATTTCTTCTACTTTTGGTAGCTGGGTCTTTACATCTTTGATTGCTTCGTTTAGATGTTTTGGATCGATGCATATACTTAGCTTGTTGTGTTTTTTTACTAGGACGAGATTGCTGGTCCACTCGGTAAAGTCTGGTTCTTTTTATATAACGCCCATGATTTCCATCTCATGTAATGTTGATTTCAGTTGTTCGCGCAAGGCAATCGGAATTCTTCGAGGTGGCTCGTTCCTGGGAGTAATGGTGCTGTCGATTTCAAGGGAAGTGTCTCCTTTCAGTTTTCCCAGACCCTGAAATACGTCTTCATAAGCTTCGATGATTTTGTATTGTTATGGGTTACTGTTCGCCGCACAAAATATAAGTACTTTATTCTTCGGCGTATAGCGCACCCGGTAGCGTGCCATAAATGTCACCATCTGATAATTTTTCTAGAGCGTATGGCAACACCAAAACTGCATGGAATGTCTGCCATTTCGCGATAGCTGTGTTCCCTCCGGATGGGTGTCGCTAATTGTCACTAGTTCCTCAGGTCTGTACGCCTACTTTTTCTTGGTTAATAAAAGTTTACCAGCGGAGGCTAGTGATAGTTGTGACAGCTGTCTGTAACTGCCGTCTTCACAGGATGGAATTTATAACTTGATACATCTGTTGGAATGTGGGGCACAGTACATATCAGGGCTTATATCTTGGCATCTATTCCGATAACTTGGTAATTTGACAGCTATGTTTCCCTTTGTACTAAAACATTCTGGCGGAAACATTATCGATATTCCGATATAATATGTGTGTCAACCGGTAACTTTTATCCATGGTGAGATTGTGGGGAAAATTTGCTACGGGGTACAAATAAATAGTATCTGGCTGTGCCAAACGAAAAGGAAAATTTTGTCAAGTGAAAAACCACACAAACGCTCGTGCAGAAGCTCTATTTTGTGTGTTGCTGAAACTGTTAAATTTACATCTATTTTATAACCTGCAAGTAACGTACGTTCTTTTCCAAATTTATCATATTCCATTTTGACTTTCACTTCTATCACTGCCAACAATATTCTACCTTATCCTGAGTTTCGCCCGATAATTGTTCATCCGCCGTAGTAAAGACATGGAAACCAAAAGTTAAAAATGAACCGGTTCGGAATTGCACAACGGGGTCATGGTAACCCCGGACAGCCTCGAACATTCTTTTGACATTCCTCCTTGCACTGCGGCAAATTCCCGGTGGAAGAATAACGGAACCAGTCCAAATGACGCAGTGCCCGTTATTCTTCCAACGGGAATAACTAATTTCCCGCAGTGCAAAGGTATAAAAACCCGCTGGCAACTCTGCAGTCAACCATTTACATATTTGTTCGACAACCGATACCACTCGGAACGGGTGAAAACAAAACACAAGCAAATGGACCACCGTTGCTGTCGCGCGGCCTCGTGCAAATTTCTCCGTTTGTGAGACGTGTGTGCTGCCCAAATGGAGGCAAATGGTTAAAAAAACCAAAAAAACTATATTCCAAAAAATAAGTGAAATTTTATTAAAAACAGTGAAATTAAGTAACGAAAATCATTCCTTGTCGCCGGTAAAATCGGTAAAAGCTGGCGCGGAAGCTAAGCACAAAGCAAAAGTAAGAAGGAGCACGTTGTCGATTTGGCATTAACCGCGTGTGATATTTTGAATACAAGGTTTTTAAATATTGAAAAAAGGGATACATACCACATAACAGGACTACAAAAGCCGTTGAAGAACGCCGCATAGTGTACGTCGGACGTATTGAGGAGGAAACCACCAAGGAAATGCTAAGGAGTAAGTTTTTTGGCCCTATTATGTATGGCAACTGGTATCTAGTTGCTGGTCTAGTAGCCGTGTCTACCAGTATCGTACTTTGTGTTATCTATAACGACTAATCTCAGTATACAGAAAATCGCAGACAACATNACGCCGCATAGTGTACGTCGGACGTATTGAGGAGGAAACCACCAAGGAAATGCTAAGGAGTAAGTTTTTTGGCCCTATTATGTATGGCAACTGGTGTCTAGTTGCTGGTCTAGTAGCCGTGGCTACCAGTATCGTACTTTGTGTTATCTATAACGACTAATCTCAGTATACAGAAAAACGCAGACAACATCCGAATTTACTTTTTTGGACATGTACATTTCGAAGTAATTGGCAACTTTGCTCAAATGTGTTTAACAATTTATGTAAACAAATAACAAAATTGCGCTACAATCAGTAGCCGACAGTCAGTAGTCCGTTGCCATACGTAATGCAAATTTTAATATATGGTTGGCTATCGGCTACCAGTCGCCATACAAAATAGGGCCATTTGCCTTATGGCATCAACAAACAAATTTCTATTCATTATAAAGACACAGGCATGAAATTGGAGTTTGTGCTAAATAAACTAAAAAGGATTATCTGAAAAAAAAGATTAAACTAAAATAGTTTCAAGGAGTGCGTGCCGGAGCTTCATAACAAAATTGCGCTGTTCTGCATCCACAGGAGCGGCCAGCAGTTGGAGCCTTACCACAGAGCGAGCGAGTCCAAGTCAGGTAAGTTTTGGCACCGTGTGAATTTCTTTTCCAAATACTCCTACGTATATAACTAAGAACTGGTTCAACTGCAGCTAAACCCAAAATTAAGTGTGATACTCAGCCAGAAAAGTCGTAACTAAGCGATATGAAGACAATGGCGGCCACTAACATTGGGTTCAGCTGAAGAGCCAACTGGAGAGGATTATAATATTCCTATGTTTCTAGCTTTGACTCTACATTTCAGGTGTCCCCTTACCCCTCTAACACCGGGCGCGGAGGAAAAGCAACAGCAACAACAACAACAATAGTGTGGCTAACGCACAGCAGCAACACCGCCAAGAGCGCGGTCTTAACCGCCAAAAGCGGCCACCTCAACAACGCCACCAACCAGCGCGGCTACTAAGCGCTGTGCAACACCGGCAATAACAACGCCCGCCACTGCAGCGGGGACAACAGCGCGCAACACCAACGCAAAAGCGCGCAACACCAACAACAACAACGCGCAACACCAACAGCAAAGCGCGCAACACCAGCAACAACCGCGTGCGCAACACCAACAACAACAACAACCAGCGCGGCTACTATAGCGCCGCGCAACACCAGCAATAACAACACCCGCCACAGCAGCGGGGACAACAACGCGCAACACCAACAGCAGCGCGCAACACCAACAACAACAGCGCGCAGCAGCAACAACCGGGCGCGCAGCACCAGCAACAACCCCGTGCGCAACACCAACAACAACAACAACCAGCGCAGCTACCATAGCGCTGCACGACTCCTGCCACAACAACAACAGCAGTGCCATACCCAAGCCTGCTGCAACAGTGGGTGAGTCCTTCGGGCCTTAACTAAAGTTTTTTCTTCTTTATTAACAAACCACGAATTTAGAAAGTAAGCCCAACTATTTCAAGCCATAACAAAAGAAAGGGGGTAAAACCGCAAGGACAATAGTTTTAAGAAATTAGAAGTAGGACCGAAATGTATTCAACAAAGTGTGATTGAATTTGACATGGCCCTCAGAAGAACCATGCTATAACGTCAAATTGATTTTCTTTTGAATTTTGAATCACTTGTTCACATTATTATTTTTTCTTCTTTGCATCATAGCACCTTAAAAGAAAGCCTACCTCAGTTGTCAATCACACCTTGTTTAAGCCACCTGACGTATATCTATACATAGATGTAATTACCTATATGCGCAAGTATACATGCATGTACATACATACATATATGCATGTACTAAGGGGAACCAGGGAATATATATATGCGTTTAAATAAATAAATTAAATTAAATTAAATTGAAGGAATGAAATCGACTTAAATTGAATTAAATTAAAACAAAATAAAATACACTACAAATTAGTGAACATTTACAAAACTAAAATAAGTTTAAAATAGAAAGTTAACGAAAAATCAACTAAAATCATTCTAAATAACTAACTAAATTATTATAAAAGGAAAAAGGCCAATATATAACTAAAAACTTAACATAACTGATAATAATAATAAATGAAATACTGAAAATATAACTCACCTATAACTATTTTTTTGTATACAAACAAAAAAATAAAATAAAACAAAAAAAAAATAAAAAGGGGAGAAAATAGAAGATTAAAAGAGAATAATACTAAAAGAACCTAAAACGGGGGAAAAAATATATGTTTATGTTGTTACGATTATCCTCGAAACCTTGAGGGATTTCCCGAATATACTCGGGCTCGTATCGCTGGATTGTTAAATAAATGCTAACGATGACCAAATTGTAGTACAATTAACTTTATTGTACAACAAACAATTTACAATACTCGCTAATACAGTAAAAACATTTTACAATACTTGTTAAAGCAATAACAATGCTTTACTACTTGTTAACACAATTAAACTTATAGCTTGCTTATGCGCAACTCACTTCTCTGCTCACTTTACTTGTAGCTTGCTGACTTGTAACTTCGTAACTAACTCACCTCGCTGTGGCGGCGCCCTTATATACCTGCGCTGGCACTTATGGCAACTCTAGAACATTCTGAAGTTTATCGCTCATTCTCTTTCTCTCGCTGTTTGCAGTGTTCATCCAACTTGACGTTTCTCTTTGTGGAACATTCTACGTCGTTCCTCGAACATTCTGCCTATTTCTCGTTGTTCGCTTTGTGTTGTCGCAGTATTCGCCACAATATAAAAAAAGGGAACTGACTTAGAATTGCTTAGTTTACTTACCGGACTATTTAATTAAACCTTTGGCTTATATACTTACCTATACTTACTTATATAAATTTAACTCAGCTTAAATACCTTACATATACTTACCTTAATTATAATGAATTAAAATTAAATATATCGAAGACAACTTACCTACAGTTACTTAATACTTACCATAGACGTAGATAAATCACACAACCATTTACTAAGTTTAGACGATAGGGATTTAGATGTTAGGAAATAGATTTAAGATTTAGGATTAATTTAGCCGTAAGAAAATGAATTTGTCTGAATAAATTATTAAAATGGGAATGCTCACTCTTTCCGTTATTTGAGAAGGCACGGTAGGATTTCAGAAATGGGGCTGCTGATATTAGGGTGCGCCAGCAGCCACGGATGAGGGTGGGCCAGCACCAGGCACCACAATACCAGCGGTGGTGCCTCATATTCGGCCACGGGTTTTTTTCCGTTTTGTTCATTTGCTTTTCATGTTAGTTTTCGTGGTTGGGTTTTTGTTTTCTTTTGCTTTTCAATTTATTTTAAATTTTAAATTTAACGTTCTTTTTCAGCTTTTTTTTGTTTTGTAACGGATTTTTTTTTAATTTTGAATTGCTGTGTGTTCGTCCGTTGGGATGTTTGACAAGGCATTACTTTTCTCTGCTATGGCGCAGGGAACAGTAGTGAGGCAAGCACCCCGCCCAGCCAACATGACTAGCCACAGTGCACCCCATTGTGTCATGCCGCCTGCACTCACTGCTGCTCCCACCGTAAGCGGACCATAACAGATGGCGCCCAACGGGGTAGCCCGAAGTCCGGCCAGGTTGACTGGTCCTGACTGGCACATGAGGCTTCACCCTCCCGCAAGTCGCAGGGGGGCATGCGTTTGCTGCCCCTTGCTGCGTTGCGGCGGGATGAGTGGAGCTGAGAGTGCGGGTTCGGGTCGGTCCTCTTGGTCAGCAACCGAAGGCTTCTCCGAGACTACACGTCATGTCCTCCGGAGTTTTGTATCCACCCTGTGAGGCAGTGCTAAACGCACTTAGTTTTTTTGTAGTTTGATTTTTTTTCTCCAAATTGTTCAGTGGTCCGCTATGTCGGCACGGGAATGGGAAAAATTAGTCCGCTAAGTGGGGTTTAGAGTAAATAGATTTTCCTTTAGTTTTTTTTTGCCGAATATTGTTTTTTGTTTTTTTTTGCTTGCATTGCGGTTGGGTGTACTGGACCAAAGAGCGATTTTTTTTGTGTTTGTTTTTGTACCTTATTTTGTCGTAGACTTGGGCCTTCTTAATGTCAGAGGGGGTCAGCATTCCCATTAACCTTGATAATATATTACTATAAAAAAAATTATATCCCCTTGAATTTTTAAATTCCACGTATATGACCACGTATATTTAACTAACAACCTTATACGCTTATGTACTAACTACCTATATTTCGATCGATTTTTTTTCGGTACGTATATTTATATTCAGTACGCATACTGCATAAAAGTTTGATATTTTTCATTTTTTTCCCTCGCAATCGGGTTCGGTAATCGCGCCAATTAGATAAATAACTCGTTTTTTTGGAATTTTTTTTTCTCTCGGACGTTCATTCAGGCTTACGCTATTAAGCAAGCCTGATTTAACTAAACAAATTTTCTTGTATTTTCGATTTTGGTTTGAGCTCTGGGGGAGCCAAGCCTTAACCACCTATTGTAGACTTTTAATTCGGATTTGATTTGACCTTAAGCGTCACGTTTCTTGTTATTCCTAATTGCATTTGTCTCACCACTGAACACTCGGTAGATGGAACAGCAGCTTAGGCAAACACGCAGTGCTTCAGTTAGAGGTAGCGGCGCAAAGTCAAGAGGTGCCGGGAGGAATACCAGTCCCGCTATGCCAGCAACTAATCCTCGGGTGATGCATTCACCTATTGCTGACCATACTGGAGGAGTCCCGCCTCCAATTCCGATGGCCAATCCCGCTCCGGGACTCAAGGTTGATAGCCATCAAAGTTCCAACTTACTTGACACCTCACCACCTGGGACTTCGGTCCAGAATATATCCGCTACCTCCATGACTATGCTTTCGGGAAGACAGGAAAATGAACGTTCTAATGGCGGAGCGCCTGCAGGAGATTCGTGGGTAGGAGTGCTTCATCAGCTCTTACGTACTTCGCAAGAAGAAATGAGAGCTGAAATGAGAACAATGCGGGAAAATATGAACGCATTAAGTGCAGTGGTAACTGCATCTCAAACTGCACCCAATGGCCCCAGGGACTTTGCTTCTATCGGACGCAATCCGACACAAGCCACTTTGAATAACCGACCAAATTTCACCACTAATATTATCATTAAGCCACACCACATTAAGCACCGGTAGCGTTTCGGACTTTCTTTTTAAACTCAATACGTTGTGTGAGCGCACGCAATGTACAGATGAGCAGTTGATGGCAAGTTTCCACCTATTATTGTCAGGGCAAGCTGAGGAATGGCAATGGTTGTTCACTAAGCAGAATCCAGCTGCGACTTATCCCTTCTTGTGCTACTCTATCAAGCGGGAATTCGGCACCTTAAAAAGTGACCATGAGATCATGATGGAGATCTCAATGCGTCGTCAGAAGGCTAATGAATCGTATGATACGTTTCATACAGATATTTTAGCCTTGAATGCTAGACTAAGGGAGCCGATGTCGGAGAACCTGTTGATGGACATATTGAAGAGGAACAGCAGCCTGAAGTTGATGCTTTTCAATGCTGGTGCGCAAGCTTTACATGACCTACGTGACGTTTGCTAGGAAAGGTGAACAGATCTTGAAGGAGACCAGAAGCTTGGTACCGAACTATTCAGGACGGCAAGTCAACGAAACAATGGCTATCACAGCGGATGAGTGGACAGGAGCAATGGATGGAGAAGTAGACCCACAAGTGGAAGCGCTAAATTTCCAGAGGACTAGGAAACCGGACTACTCAGGAATACAGTGTTGGAACTGTGACAAGATGGGACACTCTTACGAGGAAGCGATTCGGAACGTGTTCTGCTTCAAGTGTGGACAGAAGGGGGTGGTCACTCCAAGATGCCCCAGAGATCATCGGAGACAGGGAAACCGGAACCCGAGCGAGAAGGCAACCGGGGATTCTCGTTCGGCACCCTAGCCCCCGAAGCAGGGAGTGCAAGAGCAGCAGCCACCTGTACTAAACCAAAAAGTAAGCCAGTCCCAACCAGAACCGTTCGTTTGCATGGAGATGTCAGTAGTTCGGAGAGTAATACCAGTCCCTCGAGGGTTTCACCACGGGTCATCATAACTTTCCCAGATAGTTCCGATAGTTCTGATTCCGAGTGTCTGTTTTCTTCTACAGCCAATCCTCTACAGGTTCGAATTCTTAGGCCTTCACGTAGGGATGTGGCATGCCAGACTCAATTCCCAGTTAGTTTAGAGCAAAGAGAACAGGATTATAAACGGATAGGGGTCGATATTTTCGAAGAAGAACCAAAACTTGTACTTTCAGAAAATATTCTTCAGTGTAGGAAAAGATATTCTACCCGAGTAAATATGCGAACACTGAGGCAAAGCACTAAAATTCTGATAACACCAGATGAGAGACCGCTAGCAAAAATTAAAATACACGATAGTTTCGTTGTTGGTTTATTGGATTCCGGAGCAAACGTTTCCATTCTTGGAAACGGATGTGAAGAATTCCTAAAAAGAAACAAGTTAAAATATCATCCTTTGCGCGCACTTGTTTACACCGCTGGTGGAAATCAGCCGAAAATACTCGGTTCGATATCTTTACCGGTACTTTTAAAAACATTACGAGGACTATTCGCTTTTATGTTGTACCGTCATTAATCCAAGAAGCATACCTGGGTGTTGATTTCTGGAAGGCATTTGCGTTAGCACCCAATATATTGCCAAGCGTTTCCTGTTTAGATTTTCCAAATGAGGATGAGCCAAACTTTCATCAGCTCACACCAGATCAGAAAGTAGCATTGCAAGAAGTTGTTCAGGAGTTTCCCTCGTTCGAAAAGCTAGGACTAGGTCAAACCAGTTTAGTGACGCACCATATAGACACGGGTGATGCGGTGCCAATTAAAAGTAAGTACTTTCCTATTTCACCACCCAGGCAGGCAGAAGCCTATAGCGAAATTGAAAGGCTACTCAAGATGGGAGTGATTGAGGAATAGAATTCACCGTGGTGTAGTCCAGTGGTACTAGTTCGGAAACCAGGCAAGGTCAGGCTGTGCATTGACTCCAGGAAGGTGAACGCGGTCACAAAGAAGGACTCGTATCCGTTGCCCCATATTAATGGGTTGTTGAGTAGGTTAAAGGACACATACTTTATAAGTGGTATTGATTTGAAAGATGCTTTCTTTCAAATCAAATTAACGGAATCGTCTAAGGAAATGACGGCATTTGCGGTTCCAGGAAAGCCATTGTACCACTTTAAAGTAATGCCCTTTGGCCTGTGCAACGGTCCACAAACAATGAGTCGGCTGATGGATAAGGCTATTCCTTCACGGTTACGAGAGAACGTCTTCGTCTACCTGGATGATCTGATGGTGTGCAGCTCCAACTTCGAAGATCATTTGGAATTGCTGAAGGAAGTGGCGAAATGCTTGCGGGATGCGGGACTCACTATCAACGTAAAGAAGAGCAAGTTCTGCCAGAAGGAAATTCGGTATCTCGGGTACTTGATAGGGTATGGTTGTTTGAAAGTAGACCCGGGCAAAATAGAAGCCATAAAGGATTTTCCGATTCCCATGTCTCCTCGTCAGGTTCGCAGGTTTATAGGAATGGCAAATTGGTACAGATCGTTTATTACCAATTTCGCAGATGTGGCGGGCCCAATGACAGATTGCCTTCGAAATTCACCTGGTCCATTTAAATTAACTCCTGAGGCAGTTGAAGCATTTGGTAAACTTAAAGTTGCACTCTGTTCAGCGCCTGTTCACAACCCGATTTTAGTAAAGAATTCGTGATCCAATGTGATGCATCCAAAATAGGAGTAGGAGGCGTGTTATTTCAGCTCGATGAGGAATTAATGTTAATTAATAATGCTCAGCGAAATTATACGGTCATNCTCTACAGGTTCGAATTCTTAGGCCTTCACGTAGGGATGTGGCATGCCAGACTCAATTCCCAGTTAGTTTAGAGCAAAGAGAACAGGATTATAAACGGATAGGGGTCGATATTTTCGAAGAAGAACCAAAACTTGTACTTTCAGAAAATATTCTTCAGTGTAGGAAAAGATATTCTACCCGAGTAAATATGCGAACACTGAGGCAAAGCACTAAAATTCTGATAACACCAGATGAGAGACCGCTAGCAAAAATTAAAATACACGATAGTTTCGTTGTTGGTTTATTGGATTCCGGAGCAAACGTTTCCATTCTTGGAAACGGATGTGAAGAATTCCTAAAAAGAAACAAGTTAAAATATCATCCTTTGCGCGCACTTGTTTACACCGCTGGTGGAAATCAGCCGAAAATACTCGGTTCGATATCTTTACCGGTACTTTTAAAAACATTACGAGGACTATTCGCTTTTATGTTGTACCGTCATTAATCCAAGAAGCATACCTGGGTGTTGATTTCTGGAAGGCATTTGCGTTAGCACCCAATATATTGCCAAGCGTTTCCTGTTTAGATTTTCCAAATGAGGATGAGCCAAACTTTCATCAGCTCACACCAGATCAGAAAGTAGCATTGCAAGAAGTTGTTCAGGAGTTTCCCTCGTTCGAAAAGCTAGGACTAGGTCAAACCAGTTTAGTGACGCACCATATAGACACGGGTGATGCGGTGCCAATTAAAAGTAAGTACTTTCCTATTTCACCACCCAGGCAGGCAGAAGCCTATAGCGAAATTGAAAGGCTACTCAAGATGGGAGTGATTGAGGAATAGAATTCACCGTGGTGTAGTCCAGTGGTACTAGTTCGGAAACCAGGCAAGGTCAGGCTGTGCATTGACTCCAGGAAGGTGAACGCGGTCACAAAGAAGGACTCGTATCCGTTGCCCCATATTAATGGGTTGTTGAGTAGGTTAAAGGACACATACTTTATAAGTGGTATTGATTTGAAAGATGCTTTCTTTCAAATCAAATTAACGGAATCGTCTAAGGAAATGACGGCATTTGCGGTTCCAGGAAAGCCATTGTACCACTTTAAAGTAATGCCCTTTGGCCTGTGCAACGGTCCACAAACAATGAGTCGGCTGATGGATAAGGCTATTCCTTCACGGTTACGAGAGAACGTCTTCGTCTACCTGGATGATCTGATGGTGTGCAGCTCCAACTTCGAAGATCATTTGGAATTGCTGAAGGAAGTGGCGAAATGCTTGCGGGATGCGGGACTCACTATCAACGTAAAGAAGAGCAAGTTCTGCCAGAAGGAAATTCGGTATCTCGGGTACTTGATAGGGTATGGTTGTTTGAAAGTAGACCCGGGCAAAATAGAAGCCATAAAGGATTTTCCGATTCCCATGTCTCCTCGTCAGGTTCGCAGGTTTATAGGAATGGCAAATTGGTACAGGTCGTTTATTACCAATTTCGCAGATGTGGCGGGTCCAATGACAGATTGCCTTCGAAAGTCACCTGGTCCATTTAAACTAACTCCTGAGGCAGTTGAAGCATTTGGAAAGCTTAAGGTTGCACTCTGTTCAGCGCCTGTCCTGGCACAACCCGATTTTACTAAAGAATTCGTAATTCAATGTGATGCATCCAAAATAGGAGTAGGAGGCGTGTTATTTCAGCTCGATGAGGAATTAATGTTAATTAATAATGCTCAGCGAAATTATACGGTCATCGAGCTGGAATGCCTCGCCGCAATAGTTAGTGTCAAGCGTTTCAGACCATATATTGAAGGATTGCCTTTTCGAATAATTACTGACCATTCAAGTCTCAAGTGGCTAATGACACAAAAAGACTTGAGTGGCAGGCTGGCAAGATGGTCGCTTCTATTGCAAAGATACAACTTTAGGATGGAGCATCGCAAAGGTTCTTTGAATGTTGTGCCGGACACCCTTTCGCGTTTTGACGTGGACGAATTGTCTTCTACCCCACCTCTGGAAATTGACTTGGCATCACCGGAATTCGACGGCGCAGAGTACTCGGAGCTTCGTGAAACAATTAAAAACAATCAAGAAGGGCTGCCCGATTTACGCATAGAAGAAAATAGAGTTTACAAAAGAGTGATGTTTCGAAGAGGTGTGGAAGAGGAAGGGGATTCGTTCTGGCGTTTGTGGTTACCGGAAGGGATGGCGGAGCTTGCAGTAAAATGCTCACATGATTCCAATGCTAGTTACCATTTAGGTTGGCAGAAGACTTTAGAGCGTGTTCGGCAGAAATATTTTTGGCCGCAAATGGCTAAGGCCATACGCCTTTATGTGAACCGATGCGAAACCTGCAAAGCCGTGAAAGCCACCAATCAAGTGTCCAGACCACCTATGGGCAATGCCTTCGGATCCGAGAGGCCATTCCAGCGTCTTTATTGCGACTTCTTAGGACCATACCCAGGATCAAAGAGAAGAAACCAGTTTTTGTTCATAGTGCTAGACCACTTTTCCAAATACGTATTTTTGAAGGCGATGCAAAACGCGACGTCGGCAAATGTAATCAGCTTCTTTAGTACAGAAATTTTTCCAGCTTTCGGGGTCCCTCAATTCGTCCATAGTGATAACGGGAAGCAATTCATTTCGAAGGAGATGCAACAGTTTTTTGAAAGCTACGGGGTTGTTCACATCAAGACGGGGTTATACTCACCGCAGGCTAACGCCTCTGAACGCGTGAACAGAGAGATTGTTTCGAAAGTTAGAATATTCCTGAAAGACAAGCAAGATCACATGGACTGGGACAAACATATTCCCGAAATTCTGTCGGTTTTAAGAAGCGATTACCATACGTTGATTCAGAGCTCGCCATACTTCGCGTTATTTGGACAAAATATGATACAACATACGTCAGCCTATAGCATACTGGAGAAACTGGGTAGCCTAAGACAAGACGAAGTCCCGATTACAAGCAGAGCTGACAAGTTAGCAAACATTCGCGAACACATACGAAAGAACCTTGAGCTAGCGCAAGACAGAGCAGCGAACACGTACAACAAACGTACGCGGGTTGTGAATTACCGGGAAGGACAAGAAGTATTCCGGAAAAACTTCGCTCTTAGCAATTTTAAGCAAGGCATAAATGCTAAATTCTTGCCTAAATATATCAAGTGTCGTGTTCTGCGAAAGGTAGGCAATGCTTTGTACGATTTAGAGGACTTGAATGGCAAACCGATCGGTAGGTTCCATGCATCTGACATCCGGCCGTGACAATGTCATCCGTTACGAAGAGCGATCCGAAAGTAAAGTCGGTTTTTCCAATGTTAATAATCACGTTTTTCCGAATTTTTTTTTTATATACACGTTTTTGCAAATATTAAACTTAGCGATAGGGTATAACCTTGACCGCCCGCAGACTGCCCGGGGTCCAACTCTGCATGGCTTTTCCTCGAAGCTAAGTCATGTAGGGCTGTAACTCGCTTCTGTAACTCTTCCCTACCGATCATTTCTCTGCTGGTAGGGAATATACGTCATTCATTACAACTCCTTAGCAGTAGAGAACAAGGCGGCGAGTTCATATATGAATTCGCCCAGGTAGAGAATCGGAACAGAAACGAGCTACTGGACTAGCGGAGGGGCCGTACTGTGAAGACCGACTAAGTTCGGCAATTGGGGGGTGGCTAACTCTAGCCAACGAATGTGAATAGAGTATCTTTTTTTCTCGCACTGTCCTTTTCACTGGGCGCTTTGGCGGTCGGGGACAAACCGCCCAGTATCCTCCCCGAGCATCTATATTCATAGGACGTTCACGCGCGCTCCCACCGGGAGTCGTGAACTGCCTGACAATCCGCACTCCCATTAGGATTGTCCTTTAGGAGTTTTGACGAGTTCTTCTTATCAAAATGTCGAATGCCTTTCGGAGTTTTGACGAGTTCTCCTTATCAAAATGTCTAATGCCTTTCGGAGTTTTGACGAGTTCTCCTTATCAAAATGTCTAATTCATTTCGGAGTTTTGACGAGTTCTCCTTTAAGAAAATGTCTCTTGGGCCGCAAAGCCATAATGAATAGGAAACAAAATAAATATATACACACTTTTCCCAGCCGCCGGACGGCTATAAACTCGCGGCCAAGTGTCCTTTTCAGGACAGCCTGCCCTGTGTTCTTCTTAGCGGTGTTGAACTAGTGGGGGGCAGGGTGTAAAGACCGACTAAGTTCGGCACTTTGGGGGGTAGGCTTCTCTGGCCTAAAACAATAGAGAACCACCGCAACACCGGACTTGAAATTTTCCCAGAGTTTACTCGGCATAATTCTGACTTAAGCATTTCGCAAAGAACGCTATCTCAACCCATACGTAGTCACACAACCGGGATTGAGTTCCGAGTCGAATATGCTAGGCGAACTCTGACATAACTTTTCTTTTCTTTTTCTTTTCTACCAGAATTACGGAAACCACCCTGACTTCCTGAAACCCCGGATTGAACCTGTTAAACCATTAAATTCATTGCTTTACAAATACAAGNACAGAGACGAGCTACTGGACTAGCGGAGGGGCCGTACTGTGAAGACCGACTAAGTTCGGCAATTGGGGGTTGGCTAACTCTAGCCAAAGAATGTGAATAGAGTATCTTTTTTTCTCTTACTGTCCTTTTCACTGGGCGCTTTGGCGGTCGGGGACAAACCGCCCAGTATCCTCCCCGAGCATCTATATTCATAGGACGTTCACGCGCGCTCCCACCGGGAGTCGTGAACTGCCTGACAATCCGCACTCCCATTAGGATTGGCCTTTAGGAGTTTTGACGAGTTCTTCTTATCAAAATGTCTAATGCCTTTCGGAGTTTTGACGAGTTCTCCTTATCAAAATGTCTAATGCCTTTCGGAGTTTTGACGAGTTCTCGTTATCAAAATGTCTAATGCCTTTCGGAGTTTTGACGAGTTCTCCTTTAAGAAAATGTCTCTTGGGCCGCAAAGCCATAATGAATAGGAAACCAAATAAATATATACACGTTTTTCCCAGCCGCCGGACGGCTATAAACTCGCGGCCAAGTGCCCTTTTTAGGACAGCCTGCCCTGTGCTCTTCTTAGCGGTGTTGAACTAGTGGGGGGCAGGGTGTAAAGACCGACTAAGTTCGGCACTTTGGGGGGTAGGCTTCTCTGGCCTAAAACAATAGAGAACCACCGCAACACCGGACTTGAATTTTTTCCCCAGAGTTTGCTCGGTATAATTCTAACTCAAGCATTTCGAAAAGAACGCTATATCAACCCATACTAGTCACACAACCGGGATTGAGTTCCGAGTCGAATATGCTAGGCGAACTCTGACATAACTTTTCTTTTCTTTTTCTTTTCTACCAGAATTACGGAAACCACCCTGACTTCCTGAAACCCCGGATTGAACCTGTTAAACCATTAAATTCATTGCTTTACAAATACAAGAATGATAGGAGCCGACTCAGTACTGACTAAATCAGTAGAGTTATTGTTCCGGAGACCGACTAGGCAAAACTGATGCACCCAGCATTACAAGCGAATACTGTCGGGAAAATAGCTCAAGCATTAACTCCAGTGGTCCCGTATCATAAGACTAAAACTTATTGATCTACCGAGTCTGACGAACCCTAACTGTCACCTGACGTAACTAAGCTAATTACTAATTCTTTTTTTCTGAGACTCTATATCTCAGGGGTGAGTCGTGCCCCACGTTCTCGTGATTTTACCACCCAATTCTCTTGCCGGACGCCTTGCAAAAGACAGTTAACCCTTTTCCTGTTCGCTTCAGTGACGAGTCGGGAAGTGAAGCAGGTTTGTTATGGGTTACTGTTCGCCGCACAAAATATAAATACTTTATTCTTCGGCGTATAGCGCACCCGGTAGCGTGCTATAAATGTCACCATCTGATAATTTTTCTAGAGCGTATGGCAACACCAAAACTGCATGGAATGTCTGCCATTTTGCGATAGCTGTGTTCCCTCCGGATGGGTGTCGCTAATTGTCACTAGTTCCTCAGGTCAGTTCGCCTACTTTTTTTTGGTTAATAAAAGTTTACCAGCGGAGGCTAGTGATAGTTGGTGATAGCTGTCTGTAACTGCCGTCTTCACAGGATGGAATTTAGAACTTGACACATCTGTTGGAATGTGGGGCACAATACATATCAGGGCTTATATCTTGGCATCTATTACGATAACTTGGTAATTTGACAGCTATGTTTCCCTTTGTACTAAAACATTCAAGCGGAAACATTATCGATATTCCGATATAATATGTGTGCCAACCGGTAACTTTTATCCATGGTTAGATTGTGGGGAAAATTTGCTACGGTGTACAAATAAATAGTGTCTGGCTGTGCCAAACGAAAAAGNTGAGATTGTGGGGAAAATTTGCTACGGGGTACAAATAAATAGTATCTGGCTGTGCCAAACGAAAAGGAAAATTTTGACAAGTGAAAAACCACACAAACGCTCTATTTTGTGTGTTGCTGAAACTGTTAAATTTACATCTATTTTATAACCTGCAAGTAACGTACGTTCTTTTCCAAATTTATCAGATTACATTTTGATTTTAACTTCTATCACTGCCAACAATATTCTGCCTTATCCTGAGTTTCGTCCGATAATTGTTCATCCGCCGTAGTAAATACATGGAAACCAAAGTGAAAAATGAGCCGGTTCGGAATTGCACAACGGGGTCATGGTAACCCCGGACAGCCTCGAACACTCTTTTGACATTCCTCCTTGCACTGCGGCAAATTCCCGGTGGAAGAATAACGGAAGCAGTCCAAATGACGCAGTGCCCGTTATTCTTCCAGCGCGAATAACTAATTTCCCGCAGTGGAAAGGTATAAAAACCCGCTGGCAACTCTGCAGTCAACCATTTACATATTTGTTCGACAACCGATACCATTCGGAACGGGTAAAAACAAAACACAAGCAAATGGACCACCGTTGCTGTCGCGCGGCCTCGTGAAAATTTCCCCGTTTGAGAGACGTGTGTGCTGCCCAAATGGAGGCAAATGGTTAAAAAAACAAAAAAAAACTATATTCCAAAAAATAAGTGAATTTTTATTAAAAACAGTGAAATTAAGTAAAAAAAGTAAGGTAAAATCGGTGAAAGCTGGCGCGGAAGCTAAGCACAAAGCAAAAGTAAGAAGGAGCACGTTGTCGATTTGGCATTAACCGCGTGTGATATTTTGAATACAAGGTTCTTAAATATTGAAAAAAGGGATACATACCACATAACAGGACTACAAAAGCCGTTGAAGAACGCCGCATAGTGTACGTCGGACGTATTGAGGAGGAAACCACCAAGGAAATGCTAAGGAGTAAGTTTTTTGGCCCTATTATGTATGGCAACTGGTGTCTAGTTGCTGGTCTAGTAGCCGTGGCTACCAGTATCGTACTTTGTGTTATCTATAACGACTAATCTCAGTATACAGAAAAACGCAGACAACATCCGAATTTACTTTTTTGGACATGTACATTTCGAAGTAATTGGCAACTTTGCTCATATGTGTTTAACAATTTATGTAAACAAATAACAAAATCGTCATAAATGGGAAACACAAAATTGCGCTACAAATCAGTAGCCGACAGTCAGTAGTCCGTTGCCATACGTAATGCAAATTTTAATATATGGTTGGCTATCGGCTACCAGTCGCCATACAAAATAGGGCCATTTGCCTTATGGCATCAACAAACAAATTTCTATTCATTATAAAGACACAGGCATGAAATTTGGAGTTTGTGCTAAATAAACTAAAAAGGATTATCTGAAAAAAAAGATTAAACTAAAATAGTTTCAAGGAGTGCGTGCCGGAGCTTCATAACAAAATTGCGCTGTTCTGCATCCACAGGAGCGGCCAGCAGTTGGAGCCTTACCACAGAGCGAGCGAGTCCAAGTCAGGTAAGTTTTGGCACCGTGTGAATTTCTTTTCCAAATACTCCTACGTATATAACTAAGAACTGGTTACAACTGCAGCTAAACCCAAAATTAAGTGTGATACTCAGCCAGAAAAGTCGTAACTAAGCGATATGAATGACAATGGCGGCCACTAACAGTTGGGTTCAGCTGAAGAGCCAACTGGAGAGGATTATAATATGCCTATGTTTCTAGCATTTGACTCTACATTTCAGGTG
>NW_016158082.1:131609-142149 GCF_001687245.7 Rhagoletis zephyria | reverse complement strand
ATATATTTATATAAAAAAAAGGGAACTGACTTAGACTTGCTTAGTTTACTTACCGGACTTACTTAATTTAACCTTTGGCTTATATACTTACCTATACTTACTTATATAAGTTTAACTCAGCTTAAATACCCTACATATACTTACCTTAATTATAATGAATTAAAATTAAATATATCGAAGACAACAGTTACTTAATACTTACCATAGACGTACATAAATCACACAACCATTTACTAAGTTTAGACGATAAGGATTTAGATGTTAGGAAATAGATTTAAGATTTAGGATTAATTTAGCCGTAAGAAAATGAATTTGTCTGAATAAATTGTTATTAAAATGGGAATGCTGACTCTTTCCGTTATTTGAGAAGGCACGATAGGATTTCAGAAATGGGGCTGCTGATATTAGGGTGCGCCAGCAGCCACGGATGAGGGTGGGCCAGCACCAGGCACCACAATACCAGCGGTGGTGCCTCATATTCGGCCACGGGGTTTTTTCCCGTTTTGTTCATTTGCTTTTCATGTTAGTTTTGGGTTTTTGTTTTCTTTTGCTTTTCAGTTTATTTTAAATTTTAAATCGAACGTTCTTTTTCAGCTTTTTTTTTTGTTTTGTAACGGATTTTTTTTTTTAATTTTGAATTGCTGTCCGTCCGTTGGGATGTTTGACAAGGCATGACTTTTCTCTGCTATGGCGCAGGGAACAGTAGTGCGGCAAGAACCCCGCCCAGCCGACATGACTAGCCATAGTGCACCCCATTGTGTCATGCCGCCTGCACTCACTGCTGCTCCCATCGTAAGCGGACCATAACAGTATGCTTCGGCTTCACCTGTATTTTTTTCGACGTTTTTGCATACTTTGATGAGGTTTAATAACTTGCAGGTTTGCAGTGACAGTAGTGGGCAATGGTTGCTTTTTATGACGTAGAATGATAATTTGTGCTCGGAGTTTTTGCATTTGATATTTAGTTTTGTTTTACCAATGGGTATGATCTGAGGCCCTTCTACTATTTCAAGTTTTGTTTTTGTTTAATTTATTAGAGGGGTTGCTTCCATTTTTTTCTTTTTTCTTTTATTCCGATTAGATTGCAGGTTGCTCCTGTGTCTAGCTGACATTTTGTATAATGGACCTTGTTGTTACTGTTAATGACATTTAGTTTTATGTATAAGCCTTTTTCATCTTTGTTTTGCTCGGATGTTTGTAGCACGAATTCCTCGTCCTCTGATTCGGATGTCTCGTTGGTGTTGCTTGCTACATTGACCGTTTTCCCATTTTTGCTATGTTTTGTCGATTTAGATAAGCACACTTTTGCCCAGTGGCCTTTTTTGTTGCAATTCTTACACGTCGAATTTCTCGCTCTGCATTGTTGTAGGTTTTCATGGTATTCCATACCACAATATTTGCATGTCTCGTGTCCACACGATTTTTTTCTTAATTCTTTCTTACCTTTTGTTTGGACTTTATTCACTTCTATCGGTTTTTCTTCCATACATTTAAGGTGTTTTTCTGTTGTCTCCTTCGACCTGCATGTTTCTGTAGCTTTCTCTAACGTGATATTGTTGTCTAACCATAATTTTTCTCTAAGGTCGTCCTTGAGCAGATGATTTTGTCGAGCAAGAGGTCATTTTGTAGTTGACCGTACTGCGCGTTTTTGATGAGCCCTCTCAGTCTGTTGAAGTATTCGTCGTATGATTCATCTTGGTCTTGTTTGGCCATGTTAAATATGGCTATTAGAGCCATGTTTCTCAATTTCGTGCAGTAGCGAGCTCGCTGTTGATGTGGCGGCTTCTGGTATGGGCATGTTAGCGTAGCGTTTGAAGACTTCGTCTCCTACTGCTGTTAGTAGGATAGCTTTGTTTGCTTCCTCGTGTTGGTGTACTAGCCCTGTGGCAGAAAGATAGTTTTGCCACTGTTGTTTAAAGTATCTGAGGTTTTCACTTATGTCGCCATCTTTTATGTTTGGGGGTCCGGGAAGCAGAATTTGTGGAAGTACGCTTTGTGGCGGTGTGTTTTGCATTGGTGTCGTAGCTATTATTTCGTTTTTTAGGTCTTCCACTTCGCTCATGTTGAATTTGTCTTGTACGCAGGTTTTTCCGTACCTGACACCATGTAATGATACTTGTTGTATTAGCCTAGTTGCGTTATTTACTCAATCATAAATTCAATTCTATAAAAAGATATAAACGTATTTTTGATCTTATGTCTTGATACCGCGTGGTCAGATAGATGATTCTCTAACCTGTTCAGCTGTCATTCTCCTCTCGTGTTGCTGCTTCTTCTGTTTCGTATTTCAGGGTTGCCAGATGATCCTGTATTATGACAATATCATTGCAAAAACGTGCTGCCAAGTGGCGCTGGAGTTAAGTTATTACTAAAAATAGGGAAGTGAGAAAATTTGCCGTGAAGGTCAGATTAAATCGACCTGTTGCACCATTGAGTATATCGAACTCTCCTGTGTTACGATTGGCCCAATGGATTTTCCATCGTTCAAGCTTTTAAGGTATTTCGTCTAAAATAAGTATATGAATAGTGCATTTCTGTAGAACAATGATTCGCACCCATACCTACCTAAGCAAACGTCAAGCTGTGAAGTTGTACTTTATTGTGCTCTGATTTTGGCTTTCTACTTACTAAGTTCATTGTGCTAATTCTGTGTTAAAGTAGTGATAAAAAGTGCTTATGATCATCAGAGTGTGAAATAATTGAAGCTAAGTGAAAGTTATTGGTTTTATATTAAAGTAAATTTAAATAAATTTCACTAGCATACATTCTAATTTTGCCGAGTCATTTGTTGCTATCATTGTTGTTGTATCCTTTGTAGTTAACTTTCATTTTCTTTTTGCACATTTGTTCTACTCTTTTTGTTTACTTCTTCTAGTAATTCTTGTCACAGCTGTTTGCGTTGCGTTTATTAAGTGTCATAATTACAGTGATACTCAAACTGTTCGCTACATTTATTTAAAGCTATTTACATCAGCTCCTTAATTGTTATAATTTATTTTGTTTGTCTTTTATTAACGAGTGTATTACATAAATCTTTCAATATGAAGTGTGATCTTGATACTTGCCAAATTAAAAGCGATTCTGAACGCTACTTATCGTGCTGGCTGTGTGATGGTATTTACCATCTGAAATGTGCTGGTTTGACGGGAAGAATTCTGGACGCTATTAATGATGGCAAGGGCCTTCGCTGGTCTTGCGTAAAGTGCAGGTCAACCGAAGTTGATCTTTTCAAGCTATTTAGGCAAACCAGAAATGGTTTTACAGAAATAGGAAGAGAATTGTCGGTACTGACAGAAAAATTTAAGCATTATGAAAATATGTTTAAATCATTCAAATGCTTAGATACCTTGCAATCTGTTAAGGATATCCGTGTGTCTAAACGTAAGCGTCTTCATAGTCCATCTAAGGAAATTGCTGCCGTTGCACGTCAGAATAATCTTCCGACGGACTTAATTAATTTATCCTCTCCGTGTCCTCCAGCATCAGAATCCTCAGCCTCAAAAGACCGTGTAACGAAATCTGCTTCGGATAATAAAGAGCCTGAAGTATCTTCCCCTTCCCCCATTGAAGTGGTGGCATCATCTTCAAAGCCTCCACCGCCTTCCCTATCCTCAACTACTAACGCAGAAACTCAACCCCCTCCACCGGTAGTCCAGTCTGATACGAGGAAACTAGTTGTGGTTCCGCCAAAGAAGTCAATCTTTGTTTCTAGATTTTCGAGAGACACTACCGAAGACGATATAAAGCTTTACATCTCATCAAAAATTACAACTGTCGACTTAAGCATCAGAAAATTTAATTTTAATTACGAAAGAAATATTGCTTCATTTAAAATTGACGTAAATTTAGATAATTTTAATGCGCTGCTTAGTAGTTCTTTTTGGCCCCCCGGAGCTTTCGTTCGTGAATTCGAATATAGGCCCAAAAAAGTAAATAACTTAGCTAATATTCCCCGTCATAACACTGAATCAAAAAACTAATTATTAAATCTGCTTTAAGTATTTATTACCAAAATGTAAGAGGCTTAAATACTAAATTAACGAACTTATACTTTAAAGGCCTTGAATGTAATTATAATATTCTTTCTTTTACTGAAACTTGGCTGAAACCTCACATTTTCAATTCAGAGATTCTTCCAAATAATTATCATATCTATAGACAAGATAGGGAGGACAGAATCGGCGGTGGCGTACTCTTCGCTGTAGACTCTTCAATACCATCTGAAGAAGTTAGTCTTCCACACATTGATTCAGTAGAGTTCAAATGCATTCGTGTACAGGCTGGAAAAGGGTCTATTTACTTAGCTCTATGCTATATCCCTCCCCGATCTGACACATTGGTGTATTCACGACTCATCTCTTTACTGAAATCAGTTAATTTACTGACTAAACCCTCTGATTCAATGATTGTGTTGGGTGATTTTAATTTACCAAGCATATCATGGAACATCATTGACAATGATATCGTACCTTTCGCGTCTAGTGCGTGCAACAACGTATTTTTAGAGGAGATGGCTGAACTCTGCCTAACTCAGGTTAATGTACTTCACAATAAGTTTGGTAAAGTATTAGATCTTGTTTATGTTGATGATGCATCTAAGTCCGTTGTAAATAAGTGTGATCCACTAGTTTTGCCCGAAGATGTCTACCACCCTGCTATGGAGGTATCTTACGAAGTTATAAGTGATGGTCAAAATTGCAGTACCCAAGCATACGAACCAAATATTCGCTTTGATTTTTCGAAAGCCAACTTTAAAATGCTTAACAAAGAACTGTCTAAATTGTCGTGGCCTGCATTTAAAGAAAATATTGAACAAAGCGTTGCACTTTTTAACTTTACTTTACATAAATTATTTGAAAAGCATGTGCCTAAACGCATGTATGTTCCTGAAGAGCAAACACAGTTATGGTTCACTAAAGAACTGAGAAATTTGAAAAACAGAAAGTCGCGTTATTTTAGATTACACAAAAAAACCGGTTTACACTCATACTATGTAAAATACTCACTTTTGCGTCATAAGTTTTTTGAATTAAACAAAAAGTGTTATAAAGCTTACTTGTGTAAAATCAAACGGCGTATAATATATAACCCCAAATCATTTTATGACTTCGTAAACTCCAAGCGAAATGTACGTGGGTTTCCTTCCGCCATGAAGTATCAAAATACCGTCTCTAGTGATAATCAAACAATTTCTAACATGTTCGCTCAGTTTTTTAAATCCAATTATTCCATTAACTCACATGCTAACATTGACTATCCTTTTAAACTATGTCCAATGAACTCAATAAATATCCCAGTAATATCTCCCGATGATGTAGTAGTTTATCTGAAATCCTTAAAGCAGTCCTTCAGTTATGGTCCTGACCAGATCCCTACTTGTATTCTTATAAATTGTTCTAATTATCTCTATGAGCCGTTAACAGCGATATTTAATTTATCTCTTAAAGAGGGCGTTTTTCCAACTATATGGAAGGAATCGTTCATAACCCCTTTACATAAAAGCGGTAGCAGATCTTCAGTGGAGAACTACAGGGGGAAAAGCTAAGCTTTCTGCAATTCCTAAATTATTTGAAGCAATTATAACAAATCAGTTGACGCATTCTATCTCTTCTAGCATTTCATATAGTCAACATGGATTTTGCAAGGGCAAATCAACTTCTACAAATTTACTCGAATTAACATCCTATATCTCAAAAGCATTTAGTGAAAGCAAAACTGTTGATGTTATATATACTGACTTCAGTAAAGCATTTGACAAAGTGTGCCACTCGTTGCTCATCTACAAACTTGATCTTCTTGGTCTTCCACCTAATTTTCTACGTTGGATCTCTTCATACCTCTATGATAGATCACAAAGGGTATTGTTTAAAAATACTATCTCTGACGTCATTGATGTTACTTCAGGAGTCCCTCAAGGTAGCCACCTAGGCCCGGTTCTGTTCTTGCTTTTTATAAACGATATTTCTACAGATATACAATTTTCCAAAATTTTAATGTATGCAGATGATGTAAAGCTTTATAAATCGTACGTTTCAATTAAAGAAAGGTCTTTGCTACAATCAGACTTAGACAGCATGGCTTACTGGTGTCAAGTAAATCTTATGCCTCTAAATCTTAAGAAATGTAAAGTAATGAGCTTCTCGCGAAGAGCTGTTCATCCCACTTCTTATACAATAGGTAACCATAACCTGGAACAGGTATACAATTTTGTGGACCTTGGTATCACAATGGATCCTAAGCTTAATTTTAATCTTCACATTAATGTGACAGTCAACAAGGCTAAAGGTGTACTTGCATTTGTGAAACGATGGTCAAAAGAATTTTGTGACCCTTATATCACTAAAACCCTGTTTACAACATTAGTTAGGCCGATTCTGGAATACGGCTCGGTGGTTTGGAATCCAAGGTATCAAATTTACTCAGACAAGATAGAATCAATTCAAAAACAATTCCTACTTTTTGCTTTAAGAAATTTCCGATGGGATTCTCAATATAGTCTTCCACCTTATACGAGTCGCTTAAAACTTATTAACCTTCCTACACTTGCCAGTCGCAGGGAAATGCTTGGTATAATTTTTATGGTTAAATTACTGACAGGCTCAATTTCAAGTCCGTCTCTTCTGGCTGATGTAAGCTTTAATGTTCCCTCACGCGTATCAAGACACTTTTGTCCCATATTTCTGAAAGCTTGTAAAACCAATTTTGAATTGCACGACCCACTCCGTTGCTTATGCCAGGATTTTAACTCTCATTCCAGCACGTTTGATATATCAGATCCGCTTTTCAGCATTAAGAAAGCGATACTCTCCTCTCTCAATAAGTGAATTATTGACATAAATACATAAAATCAGCTGATGAATTTAGTTCTGTAGCTGAACAGTTTTAGATCTCGACACTTAACAAACTCCTGCCTATCGTGACTCGGCGCAAAAATTGAAAATACTGGTTCCGTACGTCATGCGGACTGCGCCCCTCGTGCGGATGGGCGGGAATGGAGGGTAAAAACCGTTGGGATATTATTATTATTATTATTTTGAAATTGCCACTAACTATACTGTAAAGCTTCTAGGACAGATTCACTATAGAACCGGGCCATTGTTGCCGCCAGGGAGTAAAGAGGGAAAACTTCTTCAAATTTATTTCGATTTGCGAATAACCCTGCTATAAAATGCTGCACAGTTGGAGAATTTCAAGAACTCCTTCACGGATATAACACTTTATTTAGGTTATATAAAGCGGCAAATGACCACCAAACCATAATCTTAGCAGATGAATGTGACAATAAAAATCGTAAACGTGAATTGTTGATGAAAATTTTGGACCAAAAAGTTTCAATAAAAAAATATAAATTTTGGGCGGGACGAAATTCGCCGGGTCTGCTAGTTATATAGTAAAAATGCAATTTTTCCAAAATATCGTAAAGAAAAATCGATACATTTTCACACTCGTTTTGCTATATCGTAAACTAAGTCGAAACTACTTAGTAGAAGTCTGAAATGCGACTATGAATAGAGGTAAATTTTAAGTTGGTACTTAAATTTAAGTTGCTACTTTGTTAGTTTCGACTTAGTTGCTGGGCTATGAACACGCGCCCAGAAGCTTAGTATTTTTTTTATTTTCACAAAGCTGAAAACAAAATTGAAACTCAATTGAAATGGAAAAATTGAAAACAAGTTGCCCATTCAATTAATACATAAGAGTGTGTTAGTGAAAAAGTGTGAGTGTATTGAAAATTGACAGGGGAAAATTGAATGTGTAACGTCCCGGTAATTTAGTGAAAGTAAAAAAATACTAAGCTTCTGCAGGCTAAAATGTTAATCTACAATGGAATTCAAAATGGTCTTCAGAAGCTAGTTAGTTACATTGTTTTCTTGAAGACATGTTCATAATGAAATTGCTTCTCAAATTGAATGCAGCCTACGTAATGGGTTCAATTTTGATGATTTTTGAAAAGCAATAGGAGTGTTCGCTATGCAAAAAATTTTTACAAGTTGGTACCAATTGTTACCAAATTGTGTTCGTTTAGCCAAAAGCCCAGTAAAACTTACAAGGAGAGAGCACAATTTTGACATTTCATTTGGAGGGGAAGTTGCAAATTCGTGGTGGGAAAATTTTTGCCGGTAAGAATTTGCAAGCAGGATTGTGACACACGGGTGCATTTTTGTCAACATTAATTTGAATCAAAAAGTTCGTTAAATTTAAAAATGGACAATCTTGTTGCGATTTACTAATGAAAGAAGTATGTAAATATTCGTTTATTCATTCAATTTAAATAGTTCTAAACATTTGAAAGGTACTCGGCTGAAAAATCTGTATTCGTAATCGGAACGCACTCGACACCACTGTCGATATAGGAAATCCGACAGTGACTTCCCCAAAGAAATAGAAGCGTATGTTTAAGAAAGTCAGAATAAGAAGAAATAAACGTATAGGTCCTGTTTTGGTTTCCACCTGAAATAACTAAAAACATTTATTATGCTCGAAATGCAACCGTGTACGCCAGCTGGCGGTGAAGCTTGCAAATGTTTGCTAATTCCTGTTCGCGCAAAACTTAGTAAGTTTCTCTCTTTGGGAGAGTAAGGTACCTTATTCTGTGAATTTTGATACTGGCTAATTGTTACTGGCAGTTACATAGCGAACACTCCTAATTTGTGTGAGGAAACGGAAAGGCAAAACTGATTGTGTGTCGTCATAGGGCTTTCGCACGAGGCGATTTTTCAGGCAGCTTTTAGTTGAAAGCAAAAATCGCCTCGTCCGAACGGCCTTTCAACCAATCGCTTTCAACAAAGTTGGTCGCCAGCCAACTTTGAGCTCGTTCAACTTTTTTTCCTTGCAACCCTGTGTTTGTTTACATTCTGTATCAGTGTTGGGAAATGAAATTTTTCCTTCAGTACGAAATCTATTAAAAAAATGTACTTTTCGGCAATAAATTGTATACACTTTTTAATTCGCTCATATATTTTCTTAGTACATTCCCTTCAAGACCAATGACCCTCAGGCAGTAGAATTCTCCTTTCTGTTTTGCGAAGAAAAGGAGCTGAACACCTTTTGCAGAGAACACCTTTGTATATTTTTAATGCTTACTGGGTTATATCCTATCTTCTTTTGTCTCTCATTCTTTTGCATATTTTGGAGTTTGACAGCTGGACTCCGCCATTTAATTTGCATATGCAACCAAAGTCAGACGCGTGATTTTGAAGGTGTTTTTATTTAATGAATTGTGATGAATTGGTTAATATTAAAGTCGTAAAGCAAGTTATAACAAATCAAGTAAAGTGTAAAGTGAAGGGGAATACAAAAATATATTGGTGAAGTGGCTAATTTAAGCAGAATAGGAGTGATAAATGTACGCTAATTTCCGAATTTTACAAAAAAGGGCATATTTCAAACCCAATTTCTAAATAAATTAGTAACCAAAATTTACAAAGGTGAGTGTTAAAATATTGCGTGGACCCTTGACTACAAGTGTGTGAAATTTTTTTTTGGATCGGGCCACCCATCCCCCGAAATAGTTGTGAGCGGTACTAAACCCCACCCTTCTCTTTTGTTCGCCTGTTCGTATTTACCTTTGTAAGTTTTGAAAAATGGCTTGAACGAACCAGTATAATATAGCCTAGGCAAATACTAAGTTTTATTAAAACAAAATGTCGAGGTCAGCTTCATATAGAAACAAAGTCTTCGTTAGTTATAAAAGAGATTTTCTTAAATATAATACCTTTACGGCACTCACATATTGACAAGGTTTTACTATTTATTTTATTATTCTTTAATTTTAATTATCTGTTTATAAAATATAATGTATTCTTTAAGAAAAACTGTATAAACCCAAGATTAAATCTTTGGGAAACATCCAAAAACCAACATACTTTCGTAAAAATTTTGAGCTTTATTAGTATTCTTTAGTTTTTAGCCCATTAAATTTTATTATAATAAAGTGCAAGTTTAAAGTAGCTGGGACTTACCGTTGAACTTGGCATTTTTTTTTTGTCGACGATGTCAGCCATTTTCTTCCATACGAAGTGTGTTCGACGATTTTTTTATATGGAGAAAATTAGCAACACCTTCATCAAAGAAATCTTAAAAAACTTAGTTATATTAAAATTTAATGGGCTAATAAACCGCACACACAAAATAAATCTAGGAAATCGAATTAAAAAGCTCGAAATTTTTACGAAAGTGTGTTGGTTTTTTTTAATGTTGCACAAAGTTAGAACCTTGGACTTGTACGGCTTTTCTTAGAATTTACAAAAAATAATTAAAATTGAATAATATTAAGATAAATGGTCAAATCTTCTCGTAAAGTTTTGATAAGCACTTGAAATGCTATTAAAATGTCAAATTTTAGTACTGAATCCAAAGAAAATATCTCTGTTATCCATTAATAATAACCTATATATGCTTTTTGTTAAGATGTATACCTGAAAATGTGTGCATACATATTTGCGTTACATGCAGTACATGTGCACGTGGAATCAATTTGTAAAAGAGTAAAATACGTAAACGTACATAAACAATAAAACTTCTCATGAATACCATAAAA
>NW_016158082.1:112770-129298 GCF_001687245.7 Rhagoletis zephyria | reverse complement strand
GATGGGGCTGTTGTGCTCCCGTGGGTTGCGGCGGCTTCCGTGCGCAAACTCACGTGGCTTTCAAACGAGGGGAGTGGGCTGGCGCGCTTACCGACACGGATTTGGCGACTCGAAATAAAAAATACCGAACTTGAACTTTAGGGTACAATTTTATTCAATAATCTTTGTTTTTGATTAACGCAAAGGTATTTTTTCTGGGTTGCGACCGCACACGACAAACTTGAAAAATTTTATGTATGTATAATTCTTTGTTGACATTTGTCAACCTATATGTCAGCTGCGCGCGCTGCATTACCAACGCGCGTTGCCAACCACTCAAATTCAATGCAAACTACTTATAAAACTTTTACAATGCAAGTTAGGGTATTCACTAAATACGTTTTACAAGTTGGATAATTGAAGATACTAATAGGTAAATATAAATATGCAAGTTATCAATTTAAACAATTCAATGTCATACATAGTGCACTTTTGCGTTGTGCCAAATTACAATTTAAGGAATTCAATTTTGTGAAAGGTGCATTCTTGCGTTGTGTTAAACGACATTCTTAACTCGTTTAACTAATATGTATTCACGCTGCCGGACCCCGAGCATATAGGCATCAGTATGCGAAAGGCTCCCCCCTGCCACATATAAGCACACTTCAAAGGTGGTACCGTAAAATTAGTTTTGGTGATGGAATGTAATCCGTTGCATTGGACTTAATGCGCCACATTCACGAGCTCACTGCCATCGAAAAAGTTTGTGTGCTGGCTTTCGACGAGATGAAGGTCACCGAAGCTTTTGAGTATGAGCCTACCGACGACTTCGTCAGGAAGCCGGCTAATTATGTTCAAGTGGTTATGGCGCGCGGATTACTAAAATCCTGGAAGCAGCCAGCATTTTACGATTTTGATTGTAAAATAACCGTCGAACTTTTGCATACAATTATTTCGGCTGTGCAAAATGCTGGCTTCCCTGTTCTTGCGATGGTCTGCGATATGGGCCCATCCAACCATAAGCTTTGGAGAGACCTCGGCATCACTCCAGGTATATATTTAATTCATTAATACATTTTCTAAAGCTAGTTAACAATTAATTAGAACACCCATGGTTCACCAACCCTACTGATCCAGAGGCGAAGGTTTTCGCATTTGCGGATGCTCCGCATCTGTTGAAACTCATCCGAAATCATTTTATTGATAGTGGATTTGTTTGGAAAGACCGCATAATAACCACGCGCGCAATAGTTGATGTTATGAGGTACACATCTGTATCCGACCTATCTATAACATTCAAGGTAACAGAAGAGCACTTAGCTGTAAAAGGGATAGGTATGTTAATAATAACTATTCTATAATCTCGTAGCTAATATAATTCACGCAAAATTTCAGGCAGACAAAAGGTAAAATTGGCGACACAGTTGCTTTCTTCTAACACGACTGAAAAGCCATACTGCGCTGCTACGCTCTGGGGTTGGACATAGAAGAAGCGATTGAGACAGCTGAACTAATTCAGTTGGGGAACGATTGGTACGACGTGCTCAATTCCTCCGTTAAAACGTTCAATTATCCTGGAAAGGTAATATTTCATAAAATTAACAACTTATTATCTGCATATAATTTACTTAAAGGAACCATTTGGACGGAAGATGCAGCGGCAGCTCGAGATTTTGGGACGCATGAAAAATTTCATGTCAGATTTTATCATCCCTCGCAAAAATAGCTTACAACAATTTCAAAGGGGTGTTTTGGTAACGCACTGTTACAGTTGTACGAGTATGTGGTAGTGAAGTACAACTTCAACTACGTTGTCACACGGCGTCTAAATCAAGATTTGCTGGAGCACTTCTTCGGAAATATACGAAGCAAGGGAGGATTAAACGACCACTCTACGCCGAAGGAGTTTAGGTACAAGCTCCGACAATACATTTTAGGTAAGTTTGCCAAAAATTATCTTTTAAATGTATATTTAATTGTATATTATCCACACCTGTATACCTAATCTCAAACCAGTTTACGACATTATTCGGATCACTATCGGAAGTAGCTGACGTGTGTTATGAATGTCGCAAGGTTATGATAGCGATACGATATTTGTCGCTGACTCGTTTGAGAATAGCCCCTCTGAATTATTTTTCAGCAAGGAATGCCGAAAATCTGAACAAAACAGGCAACGTCGAGCTGGATTCTGTTGAATGGCTGAACACATCAAACCCGCAGGTGTTGTATGGAAGCGGGGTGGTCGAAAATAGCGCACCAGATGAACAGGAAGTAGGAGAACCAGAGCCTTTGAAAGCAGAATCAGAGATTGTTGACGCTCTGAGTGTCGCTCACGCCAAATGCGATGTGCTGGAATACGATCCAGATATGCTGGAAGGCGAAACCGATATGCTGGAAGGCGACAGCAATGCGCTGCATGGGGGAACCGATGTGATACATGGCGATGCTGATGTGCTGCAAGGCGATAGAGATGTGCTGCATGGCGATGCCCTAGAATATATGGCTGGTAACGCAACTTTTACGTGGGTCGATCAGGTGTCGAAATGGTACCTTAAAAAGCCTTCACCCCTTTTTGTAGACCGTATTAGGAGCTTGGAGTCGGTATTCCTTGCAGTTAATTTACAGGAAATAGCGCACTGTAAAAATATAAAGCAGCGCCTTCTGAACAAAGCAGCTAACGTAGACCTTCCACACAGCGTTTGAAATGCCGGATACTGTTTAGAGTGCGCCACCTAAATAAACAATTGAAAGTGAAGAAGGCAAAGCTGGTACGCTACAAAAAGTTAAATAAAATCACTCTTTAAACTGGTAAAATTAAATATTAAATTATTTACGTTCAAACTTTTAATCATATTTATATTTCAGAAATCGTATCCAATTGAAATTTAGCAGGCATACGTCTTAGTACAAGCTTCCAGGCATTAAACACAGTCAGTACCTACCAGTGTCAGTATTATAGCCGCACTTACATTTACATATATATGTTTTTTTTTTATATAATAATCTATGTGATAGCTTAAATATTTGATGAACTTAATGAGATGTACGTAAATTTCTATTTTGATTGCAGATGCGTATTTCCGTATCACAATTGGAGTTGTTGTCTGAGCAAATTCAGTTGAAAGCTCCATCATTTGTGGTCACTACCATCAATCAAAACAAGCACATCCACGCGCATTTATATCCAATGGTGTTTATTTACACCTTAGAAGTACCTTCGAATGTTCATAAAACTGTGATACTTTGTACATACCCAGCCAGCAAGAAAACGTACATTTACGAACTTTTTATCCACGACTTTTTATCCAGTTTCTCTTCAAGAAAATATCCAGTTACGAGCTCGTTTACGATGATTTTGCTGGCTGGGTACGTATATATGTATGTGCTTATTTTATCGCGTTTAAATTTTTGTTCTTAGTAGGTCTACAAAACGCCTAACAGCTATCATTGTGTCGCCACTTACTTCTTTATCGACTGCTCTATTAATATTGTGGACTTTATTGAAACAATTTTTAGGTATGTACATATTTAACGAAATTGTCCCTGTCATGTGGGCAAGTGATTTAAATTATGCACGCTTAAAATAAATACATATATAAGCACGAGTGCGTACGACTTTTATGAAACTATTTTGGTAATAATTTATTATGTTTGTATAATTTTAACGCTTGCAACTAGGGCAATTTTTAATGTTTTTAATGTTGAAAGTTTGCTTAAAATACAAAATCAAATTCCAGTTTCGAAACTATATTTTTTTTGTTTTCAGAATATTGAAACCAGGCAGCATTTTGGATGAAGTTGGGTCCACTACTTTATCATTTCAGCTATATACAGGGCGAGAATAGCACCGAACCTACTTTTGAAAATTTGGAGCTAATCATCAACATGGTTGGTTTTAATTTTCTTCGTAGCCAAACAGGCGTACGCACTAAATATGCATAAAACCCACAATCCATGCTTAAAAGTGAATATGAGAGCTTATTTTGGATTTGTCGCGAGCCAGAAAATCCAGTTGACCGAAATAACGATTAATCGCGTTGCGATGATGAATCTGATGAGCTTGTTGATGGCGACGTTGGCAGTAGCAGCAACAATAGTCACTATGAAGATAACTACAGCAATGGCTAGATACGCATACCAACATCAATAGTATTGGCGGCAAAAGGCGCAAGGTATTATCTTGGCTAACACTTAGTTATTAGTAATTTTGCAATCCTAGTTTTTTGTTTTTTGACACAAACATAACAAATTCTTACACATCCCAGTGTGGATATGCAAATCAGTATGTATGACTATGTGTTTATAAAAACACAACTCTCTTGATGACAACAAAGTTGTACGAAAAATATGCTCTCTTTTATGATCGAGTAGTATAAATGTTGAATATTAGGCATATGAAATTGAATTCTTTGACATGGAATATGTTTTTAAGTTTAATTAAAGCATTATGCAAAAGCATAAAACACATGTTGTAATTTTAAGCAAACTATTACCGGAACCAGAACTATGATTTCAGAATCTACAAAGTCGAAAAATAGCTGGTAGAACACACTTTTCACGAAATTAATGAAATAAAAATTTTACCTGCGTTGAAATTAGTGGCAAGCAAATGTTTAATTTGGTTGATTTTTCCCTCATAGTCCTATGCATATGATATAGTTAACTGGATGCAGTTTTTTATTATATTCTATTTATCTTGCATCCATCTACGATAGAAATACAGTAGGAAATATAATATTAAATAATGCAATTGTATTAAGACACCTTTATAAACAAAATAAGAAAAATATAATAAAAGCAAATGGAATTTCAGCTAAAAACATTACCACTTACTACAAGTATTAAATTTTTTTCGTTTAGATGTTGAAATTGTAAATTATATTATTTAAAATTTAATTTCAGTTCAGTTGAATGGCATTTACGGCCACGGGAACTTCTACTTTCACCTGATTACCTTTCACCGGCACTGGACCGGTGTTACCAATTTTTCGTGCAGCCAAGGCGTCGGCTATAATTGGTTGCGTTAACTTATCCAGCTCGAAAAGATAATTTGTAGCGCTTAGTGGTGGCTATAAGAATGATAGAAGTAAACAAACTAAGTATTTGCTTTTTTAATTTTTTTCTTTGCTTACATTTTGTGTGCTTTGATTTGGTGGCAGGGTTTTAAACTCGTATAGCGCGCCATAGATAGCCTCTAAAATAAGCGCATCATCGGGAAACACTACAAACAATGGACTATCCCAACGGCAATTGCCATGCGGCTCTTCGTAACGCATACACAAAGCATCAAATATTTCCCCTTTTTATGGCACGTTCGAATTGTCCACTCGATCATCCAACACAACTGCACCAGTGCGCTGTTCGTTAAACTCCCATGCTCGCGCCTTATTACACCCTTTGTAGTAGAGTTAAATAGTACCTTTAATATAATTGCCAGCGTCCACGATGCCCACATCTTCGTTTCCACAACAGTCGGGTCTACGTAACCGGAACGACCCAGATTTATATCTGGCCAAGGACTGTCACTTCAGCTACACTCCCCAAAAAGTCTTTGGGGAATTTGTATGCTGCTACAATAAAAATAATAATAATACCACATCTTCTTTATTGAGCAACCGCAGTGCCTCTGATTTAATATCGCTACGCACTTGGTTTTCTTTCTGAGAATCCGCTAAGTATTCATTTTTCGAGAAGCCGGCATTTGCTATAATAACCATTTATGCGCTATGGCAAAAGACGTTCACTACGGGCCATTCAGTTTCATGGTGCAAACACATCATTCAGTTCAATTGTTTTAAACTATATTTTACTTACTTTGCGCATTTGTATGCAAAATGGTAATTTTCTGAATTGTCAAACTTGTTTACATTGGTGTAATTTGACATTTCTCGTTTGACATTTTATGTTTCTCAAGCAACCACAAAATACATGGAAGGGTTGCATTTGCTATTCTGCTATTACCTGTTTATTGTGCCATGCATCAAACCGTGGTTGGGTACATTTGACAATACAATCTGCTGATATTTACAAATAAACGCCTGTATGCAGCTCTCAAGAAAAGCAAAAACTCCATATAAAATAACGTACAAGAAATGGCTAAAGGCCTGTATGCAGCTCTCAAGAAAAGCAAACACTCCATATAAAATGACGTACAAGAAATGGCCAAGAAATTTTCTTGAGTAAAATTTCCTTAAGGCAGTACGCAGTTCTTAAGAAATTTACTACGCTTTCTACTACGGTTTTCTAAAGTTTTTTGTGAAAAAAGAGCACAAGGCAACCCAGGCTTGCAACAGAAATAAATGCCGTTCCATTATTTCTTGATGAAAGAGTGAGGCAACAGGCTGTGAGGTATCAAAAATGTCAAAATTCCTTGGACCACACGCGAAATAATGGCAATTTTTTCTTGACCGTTTTCTTGAAAGAAAGTTTCTTGAGTCAAATTTCCTTAAAGCAGTACGCAGTTCTTAAGAAATTTACTACGCTTTCTACTACGGTTTTCTAAAGTTTTCTTGTGAAAAAAGGGCACAAGGCAACCCAGGTTTGCAACAGAAATATATGCCCGTTCCATTATTTCTTCAGGAAATAGTGAGGCAACAGGCTGTGAAGTATGAAAAATTTCAAAATTCCTTGGGCACACACACGAAATAATGGCAATTTTTGCTTGACCGTTTTCTTGAGAGCTGCATACAGGGCTTAAAAGAGACTGATGCTTTGTATTTTGACGTTTCGGAATGCACCCTAATTTTCAGGCTGACATTTGTAATTTCGGCGCCATGTTATTTTCTTTGAAAAGTAAGCAAAGAATATGAGACGAAGCATAAAGAAAAATAAAGCAAGCAATTTTGTAGCACATGTTTGTGCTAACCAATTTATTATTTTTGTATGTGTTTTTGCAACCAATCCCCGCGCACTTCATTTTAATTACATTTGCACAAAAAATTTATTGAAAATTGCTTTAAAATCAGTGAAATAAACCACCGACGAAATACACATAAAGAAAGAAGCAAAACAGAAATAGCAAACTTCAAAATTACGAACGCCACACACTTTTTTCTCAATTGCTATTACAAATGGCTGCTTCTCAACCGGTCAAATCTGTTCTAATTGGTTCAGGAATGTACACTGTACATACTTATACCATGTTCGGACCGACAACGAAACAATTTGAAAGCGAGTTTTGGGATTGTGGGCTGAAAGCTGTGAGTTTTCATGTAGTTTTCAGCGAAAACTGGTTTTTGTTTGACAGATTTTACATGGACGAAAACACAAGTTTTAGGTCGAAAACCAGCTATAGCAAAGAAAACTCGTTTTCGATGCTGGTCCGAACATGGTATTAGGGGATTCCTTTAGGCCCGATTTCAGATGGCCTATTTAGATTGTTGATTAACTTCAACAATTCATTTTCAGATCACATATTTAAGTTGCACATAAGTGGGCAATATTGACTATTTATTTATTTTATTTATTTATTTTTTTAAATTTATTTATTTAGTCTACAGAATTCAATTCTTACAGACTAATTAGAACTATTAAAATAATTAATTAAATTGCATAAACAAATTTAATTTAAACTTATTAATATTCAGATCAAAATGAATTAAACTTGAGTATGTATTACAAAGACTAACACATCTAGAAATTGGTTCATTATCACCATAATTCGTAGAGTGCGTTGCACATTCAAACAGCCGATTATTCCTCAGGTTTCGCGGTGGAATATACAATTTGAGCAAATTTGCAAGATACGTACAATTAATACGACCATTAATAATATTGTATATAAAAATTATAGAGAAAAACGTTCTCCTGTCATGCAAGGATTGCAATCCAAGTAACTTCCGCCTCTCAATATAAGAGGGGAGGAAACTATGCCACGATAACTTACACAAAGCGATCTTTGTGAATACCTTTTGAACGCGTTCTATTCTATTCGAATGTATGTCGTAATAGGGACTCCATATTAGAGAACAATATTCAAGGCGACTCCGGACAAGTGATATATAGAGAGATTTCAAAGTAAAGTAAATGTATAAGTATTTAAATATGATATATACAACCCTGTGTCTGTGCCATACAACCAAGATTGATTGGTAGGTGGGTCAATCAATCCCAACAAGTCCCACCAAAAATCAGTCGGCTGTTCAGCACAAAATGTAAACAAACAAGCAAATGCAACAACAATTTCAAGGAACTTGCAGCAGTGCTGCCAATTGTTTGGCATATTTAAACAAAGTTGATCTGAAACCCAACGAAATCTAAATGGCATTTAAACAACAATCCACAATTAAACTTAAACTCGTAGTCTTAAACAGTGTAAAACTCGTAAGTTTACAAGGCTTTTATGGGAATGCCCCCTTTGCGAAAAGGTGTAAATAGCTGCGTATAGTGATTGTTTGACAGAACAACCAGCATTTTTTGAAGCAATTTTTTTCGTAGTATTTTCCATAACATCCCGCCATCTTGTCTCTATCATTCTTGGCTAAAATACAATTAAAAATGACGAAAATTAGCACAAATCCCAAGTCAATATATACTAGATTTATACGTAAGCTATTTGCAAATAAAAATAATTTGCAAATACCTAACTCACTGTTTATTCGATGGTGGAAAATGGCAACGCCTTGATTATAAAAAGGCAATAAGATGATCATCGAAAAAGAAAATAAACCTAAGAATGGCGGCGTTTTGCGCTTATTTGCAAATAGTACCACTAATCAATACCTATTTGAGTGATTTAGTTATTTGCAAATCAAAAATTAACTCATCGTTTATACGGCAAATTTTACCATTTTGCAAATTGTTATTTGCAAATAAAACGTGCGTATAAACGTAATAACAGTTTGTGTATGAATTCATTAATTTTGCTCGCGTATTATTTTTTTCATTTATTTTCATTATTTTATCATACATTTTAGTAAAAAAATTTCGGCCCCTCAGCTGAACACTGAAGTTTGCGAGGTCGTTTGCGCATCAAATTTGCCTCGTAAATTTATGAGGAGCTCGGAAATAGAGCTCCATATAAATTTTGACAGTTCTTTTACAAGTCTCGTAAATTTACGAGCTTTACTAAGGGCCGGTTACTCAATGTCTGGTTGACAATAATCTGCGGTTAAACATCGTTATCGACGTCTTCGACTCCATGCATACAACAGGGAGTCGGTAACGTCGATAACTATGTTTAACCGGAGGTTAGTGTTAACCAGACATTGAGTAACCGGCCCTAAGTTTACAAGTTTAAGGGAAGACCCATACTAAAATTATTTTGTATGCTTCCAAACTCTTAGCTCTATTAACTATTCTAAATATAGATTATTCACTATTTAAGCACTATAAAGGTACGACCGCACTAAGTGACGCGACACGGCGCGACACTTTTTGGCATACCGCATTGAAACTGCAGCGGCGCGACACTTCGCTGCATTTTTTTTTTATTTATTTGCGTCAAAACCTTCAAACAATATGGATGCCAGTGACGCTGATGTAATGTTAATGCCTTTGTAATGTTCCCTACCCACTTGTAAACTAATTATTTATTCAAGTTTATATGTATCACCCAGTAGTTGTCATTTGTAGATATAAGATACACTAAACCCTCTGTACCGAAAGAAGGAGCCATTTTATCCTTCTTCTTCCGGTGACAGCTCAAACGAGGAGACGTGCCAGAAAAATAGTAAGAAATAAATCGAAGTATATAAAAAGACATCTTTGCAATTTTAAAGACTGCGTTATAGCCTCAGGTGTGGGGTGCTACCCGCCAATATTTAAACATTTTATTTATTAAATAAACCTTCTAACAAGGGAAAATTTCAACAAATGCCGTCGACACGTTCCGCAGGGAAAATGACTGGAGGTAAAGATGAATTAAAGCAAAGCAGTGAAGGTGGCCCACCTATTACATCAAACACTGAGTCGCATACAATGAAATCAGCCAATGCACATAAGGCTATTGAAGACAGCTCCAATATCGTGCCTGCTCCTGCATCCCCTGGTGCTCCTGCCGTCATTTTATCTGCTGCCCTGACACCTGGAGTACCTGGTGCCTCCGCCGCCAACCAACCTGCTGTACCTGGTGCCTCCGCCGCCAACTTACCTGCTGTACCTCGTGCCTCCGGCGCCAAATTACCTGGTGCCCCCGCCGCCAACTTATCTGCTGTTCCTGCTGCCACGTCACATGATTTGCCTGCTGTTCTTGCCGCTGCCGAACCTTATGTGCCAGCTCCTGCTACCAATGTTCCTAATGTTCCAGTTTCTGCCGTCTCTGATGGGACCGCGTTTGATGGTCCCTCTGCTGTTATATCTAATACCGCTGTAAACCATGTTGCCGGGAATGGCACCACAGAATTTTCCTCATGCGAGTCTGTCGCCCAATCCGCTTTCTCCGTATTGAGTCGCACCGTTGGTTCCGATACCGCCACTGAATTAGGCACCGCAACTCCGATTGGAGATATCAATAAGCTAGAAGAGCAGTTGAAAATTTTAAGACTACGTCGCGAATTGATGGAGCTGCAAGGTCAAGTTCAACAAATAGAAACTTATCCGGGCGTGCGCCTAGGTAAATATATACATTTTGACGAACTCGATGCGGCAGTTCCAAAGTTTAGTGGCGACAACCATTACGACATAAATCGGTGGTTTTTGCAATTCGAGGACTATGCTGATGCCAATAATTACAATGAAAGACATAGGTGTCTAGCACTACGACGATGCATGTCTGGGACAGCAAAAGAATTTGTACTTAACCAAGGACTTGTTGATTATTCAACGTTGAAGTCGTTGCTATGTGCAATGTTTCGACGCAATTGTTCGCGGCAGGAGGTTTACCGGCAGCTACGATCACGCAAACTAAAATCGTCAGAGTCTTGTGTTAGTTACATTGTGGCAATGCAGTCCATTGCCGCCCAGTCGGAAATACCAGAGCAGGAGCTAGTTGATATAGTAATAGATGGCATACCTGACAACAGTAACAACATAAGTATCCTGTATGGCGCTAATACAGTGAGTGAATTAGTAAGGCGAATGGAACGCTACGAACAGCGTCGCCAGAATATTGCATTGCGTAAACCGTCGGCCACTGTTGTTTCACGCACGGAAGCAAAGTCGACCGTCACCGAAGATCTCTCAACAGTGCGCTGCTTCAACTGTTCGCGATTCGGTCACTATCAGAGCAGCTGTCCAAAGCCACAACGACCAGTAGGTTCCTGCTTCATCTGTCACCAGCTCGGACACATGCATCGGAATTGCCCGAAGAAGTAGAGCCAACCCACTCATGTTGCAGCTATTTCCGCGGAGGACTATTACTTAGAAACTAGGCAAGAGGTAAGTGTGGCCTTTTATGAACAAAATCGAAACAGATGGTCAGGTTTTATAAATATTAATTCTCTTTTTGATTCTGGTAGTTTGATTAATATAATGCAAAAATCCGTTGCTGAAAGATTTTTAAAACCGTCGCCTACTGCGATACCTACAAAATTTGTTGGCATTGGTAAAAGCAGAATCTACTCATTTGGCACAATATTGTGCGCAGTAAAATTTCGTGGAAAAGTTGGTAACATAAACGTGATGATGGTTCCAGATGAAACATTAAATATACCACTAATTCTTGGTCAAGACTTTTTGCTAAAATTTAATATGCACTTAACGCAAATAAATCATATAAGAAATGAATTTAAAAACAAAGTACAACAAAATAAATATTTGGAAAATGTATCTACTAAGAGAAATGAAGTTAATAAAAATAGTTTGAAACCTAATTGTACATCTGATTCGATTATTATTAAAACTGTTGATGGTGACTGTAGTGATAAATCGGTTCTTAATAAGCATGAATTAAATGAAGTGTCAGGTAAATGTGTTCATAAACATGATGAAAAACAAAACTTAGGAGAGGCGGACAACTATTTTGATATTGAAACTGATTCGTTTGAGTTGGCAGTGAGGGAAATAAGTGCTATTGATGAGAGTGTAATTCGGTCAGAAATAGATATAGGGCCCGGTCTGAATGAATGTGAACGAGACGTCGTAACGGAAGTTTTGGCTAGAGAATATTTGGCTCCCACACTGAGTGAGAAGAAACCTTATGACTATAAAATGACCATCCGAACAACCGACGATACACCTTTTTATTGTTTGCCAAGACGATTATCCTTCAGAGACAAAGAAGAGGTTCAAAGGATTACTAATGACCTAATTAAACGTCAAATCATACGGCCCAGCAACTCCCCTTATGCTTCTGCTATTGTTTTGGTAAAGAAAAAGAATGGAGAAACGCGTATGTGCATTGATTATAGGGCTCTTAATAGGAAAACGATTCGGGACAATTTCCCGTTGCCTTTAATAGATGATTGTATTGAGTATATGTCAGGGAAAAAGTGGTTTACGCTTTTGGACTTGAAGGATGGGTTTAATCAATTAGCAATGGATGAGAGTTCTATTCCGTTAACATCTTTCGTCACGCCACACGGACAATTCGAATACCTTAGAATGCCATTTGGGTTAAACAATGCACCAGCTAATTTTCAGAGATTCGTGTATAATATCTTTATGGACTTGATAGATGCAAGAGAAATCATTGTATGNAGAAGCTCAGGGTACTTATGAGTAAATTAGAGAAGGAGGAGGTTGTAGGATATGAACTAGTAGACGGATTAGTATGTCGTAGGATTGGGGGGAAGATAATGCTTTGTGTTCCTTTGGAGATGCAAGAAAATGTAATTCGCACAACACACGAGAAAATCGGTCATTTAGGTACTGAAAAATGTTACAACCAAATACGCAAAACTTATTGGTTTGAAAATATGAGGGATAAAATCAGCAGATTTATTCAGAATTGTATCAAGTGCATTATATATTCTGCGCCAGCCCGTTCCAATGAGCATAATCTTTTTAGCATTCCTAAAAAACCAATACCATTCGACACCCTCCATTTAGATCACTTCGGTCCTCTACCAGCAATTAAGTCAAAGCGGAAACACATACTAGTTGCTATAGATGCATTCACGAAATTCGTCAAATTATATCCGGTAAATTCTACGAGTACAAAAGAGGTATGTTGCTCACTGGACAAGTATTTCAGCTACTATAGTCGTCCACGACGTATCATAACTGACCGAGGCACTTGTTTTACTTCCCTCGAGTTCAGTAACTTTTTATTGAAAAGAAATATAGGTCATGTGAAGGTTGCAGTGGCATCACCACAGGCAAATGGTCAAGTTGAGAGAGTCAACCGTGTTCTTAAGACAATGTTGAGTAAACTTACTGAGACTATAGACCATGCTGATTGGACTGCGAAATTGTCTCAAGTAGAATATGCGCTAAACAATACTGTCCATAGTACAACCAAACACACTCCAAGTGATTTGCTTTTTGGTGTTAACCAACGGGGTTGCATTGTAGATGAATTTACGGAATGCACTGAAGAAAAACTGTTGGATGAAACGACCAGGGACCTTGAGAAAACCCGACAAAGTGCACTTAGGAATATAGAGCGATCGCAGGATTACAACCTACAATACTTCTTAAAAAATAGTGTCCCCGCAAAGACATACTCGATAGGAGATTTTGTAGTAATTAGGCATGTTGATACCACAGTTGGAACTAATAAGAAATTTATTCAGAAGTATAGAGGCCCTTATATTATACACAAAGTATTGCCGAATGACCGTTATGTTATAAGGGATATAGACAATTGCCAATTGACACATTTACCATATGACGGCGTTATTGAAGCTATAAAAATTCGTAAATGGTGCTCACCAACTAACAATCGTCTCGAGCCTCTTCAGTCACCAACGGCAATAGGTCACACAACCTCAACAAGAACTGTCAGCTGATTGAGGTCAATCGTAAAGTCAGATTGGCCGAGATGTAATGTTCCCTACCCACTTGTAAACTAATTATTTATTTAAGTTTATATGTATCACCCAGTAGTTGTCATTTGTAGATATAAGATACACTAAACACTCTGTATCGAAAGAAGGAGCCATTTTATCCTTCTTCTTCCGGTGACAGCTAAAACGAGGAGACGTGCCAGAAAAATAGTAAGAAATAAATCGAAGTATATAAAAAGACATCTTTGCAATTTTAAAGACTGCGTTATACCTTTTATTTTATTTTCCTTGGCGAATTCTCCTCAAATTTTATGTTTCTTTACATACAATTCTCATCTTGAATGAAATGCATGTGAATATTCACTCACAATTCGAAATCAATCTCTCCAAATTAAAAATATAGTACGAAATGTTATGTCGCTCCGCTGGGTATACCGCACTCTGCGGCACCGGAACAGCGCGACACCACGCGACGTACATTTTTGCCTAGTTGGTCAACTTTGCCGCGCAGCGTCGCGTCGCGTAGCCCCGCTTCAGCGTAGTGCGGTATGCTCCATAAGAATCCATGCAAAGAATATTTTGCCGCGCTGTGTAGTGTCGTCTAGTGCGGTCATACCTTTAGGCTATCTGCCCACTTGTCGTCCAATCATGGTTGCGTTATCGTCTCGTCCTGTCGTTATCGGCAAATCGTAGAAGATGCAGAAACGGAAAAGTACTACACTGTCGTTCGCTAAGCGTCCCCTGCAAAAAACGGCTGACCATATCGAAAAGAAACTATCGATTGTACGCTCGCATACATATGTACATACATACATCAAAGAAAATTTTACTTCATTGTTAGCTGTGGTGCAAGATATAGAAGAAGTCAGTGAATTCAAAGAAACAATTAATAAAAATCAGTGTATTCAAATTTTATATAAAAAATGAGCAAAAAAACCTTTTTTAACGCTATGTGGGTAGAGAAGAAAACATTTTAGCCCAGTGCGCTTAGGCCGACTGTGGAGTCAATGACTACAGTGCTGAAATACAATGCAACGCCAACGTAGAACGCCAGCAGAACCTAGGAATGGAGGCAGAAGGACCAAACGGCGCTGAGGAATTAGTTTTTAGTGACGAAAGTTCAGAACCGATGAAAAATTAGAACAATTGTCTGAGCTCAGTAGCTATAAAAAAAGCTTGCGAAATTAAGTTAATGTTCGACAATATATTTTTACAAATAAAACAAACACATAAACAAAATCGAATTGCATTTTTTAATTTGGTTTCATGACTTTTTATATTTCGCTGCCATCTATTCACTAATATATTAATTATTTAGAAGAGAGAACAGTGGCCAGAAAAATCGCTAGTTATCGTGATATTTTCCCAATAGTTTCATCGCTAAGCTCACTTGTACATCACCAACTAGATGACATGTATGAGCGAGTGAGCATACTGTGGGAAAATGCGTCCATGTATTTGCAAGAAAGGGATGCACTATCAAGCCCATACAAAACTAACTGCTAAACTGACGAAAAATTTTTATCCACCTTTCCCACTAATTTAACCGATAATTATAGGTCAGGCTTCCGCAGGGTATGCACGCATTGTTTGTTTACAGTTTATGGGGAAAAATTAGTGAAAAAGTTAATATTTGCAATAAAATTGCATGAAAATTTTTATTTCTTGCATAAAACCTGTGGAAATTATTAAAATGAAAATTTATGTCTAGAATTGTGACCATATTTTTAAATTGCAGGTGTTTGTATATATTTCGCGAAAATATCAACCAGAAAAACAGAAAATACCTGCTCTAAGTGTATTTTTAGACGCCAAATTAATTGAAATATCACGACCGAGTGTGCGAAAGTGTGGTCGTCATGTAATCGTTCCAACAGGATTGTGACGATGAAGCAACTATGATTGGACGGCCAATGTGCAGAAAGCCTTATGGCCGATTTCAAATGAATATTTAGGGCCGGTTGTTCAATGTCTGATTAGCACAAATCGGAGGTAGAAGCTCCGGTTAAGCACAACTACTGCTTTATCGATCACATGTTACATGCATGATGTCGAAATCGTCGATAGTGTAGTGGTAGTGATAACCAGGCATTGAACAACCGGCCCTTAAATGGCACTTAAATTTAATTGTCGATTGTTGTTTAAATGCCATTTAACTTTCGTTGGGTTTCAGATCAACTTTGTTTAAATATGCCAAACAATTAGCAGCGCTGCTGCTTGTTCCTTGAAATTGTTGTTGCATTTGCTTGTTTGTTTACATTTTGGGCTGAACAGCCGATTGTTTTTTGGTGGGATTGATTAAACAACCTACCAATCAATCTTGGTTGTTTGGTACTAACACAGGGTTGCATATCTCATATTTAAATAGCCAATATTGGCCATTTAAGTGCAGATTAAATGTATGATCTGAAAATGAATGATGGAAGTTAATCAACAATCTCTACTTAAATAGGCCATCTGAAATTGGGCCTTAGAATATTGTGGCGAATACTGCGGCAACACAAAGCGAACAACGAGAAATAGGCAGAATGTTCGAAGAATGACGTAGAATGTTCCACAAAGAGAAACGTCAAGTTGGATGAACACTGCGAACAGCGAGAGAAAGAGAATGAGCGATAAACTTCAGAATGTTCTAGAGTTGCCATAAGTGCCAGCGCAGGTATATAAGGGCGCCGCCACCGCGAGGTGAGTTAGTTACAAGTCAGCAAGCTACAAGTAAA
>NW_016158082.1:83116-108918 GCF_001687245.7 Rhagoletis zephyria | reverse complement strand
GAATGACGTAGAATGTTCCACAAAGAGAAACGTCAAGTTGGATGAACACTGCGAACAGCGAGAGAAAGAGAATGAGCGATAAACTTCAGAATGTTCTAGAGTTGCCATAAGTGCCAGCGCAGGTATATAAGGGCGCCGCCACCGCGAGGTGAGTTAGTTACAAGTCAGCAAGCTACAAGTAAACTGAGCAGAGAAGCGAGTTGCGAATAAGCAAGCTATAAGTTTAATTGTGTTAACAAGTAGTAAAGCGTTGTAATTGCTTTAACAAGTATTGTAGTGTTTTTACTCTATTAGCAAGTATTGTAAAATTGTTTGTTGTACAATAAAGTTAATTGTACTACCATTTGGTCATCGTTAGCCTTTATTTAACAATCCAGCGATACGAACCGGAGTATTTGGGAAATCCGGACGAGGGTTCAAGGATAATCGTAACAATATACATTCTATTAATATTATCCAAAATGTTATTGCATTAATAAATTGCTAGTTTATTAGTAGAAACGTTTAGTGCCAAAAGACTCTACAATATGATATTAATTGATATGATATTGGAACTCTAAAACCTTTGGACAAAAAAATTTGGACAGATTTTAAACAGCAATTCCCAAAATTGTTTCATATAGCTTATCAACATAGTGAGATAATATAAAGTGTGCCAGCCAGATTTTTATTCTGCGTGACATTTTGATTTGATGTTTCGTTCAATGAAATCATATGCAAACGCACGCAAGCCAGTTTCGGGTGACGCATAAAAACACATTCGACGGCATGCGTACCAAAACGCAAGCCGTGAATATTAGGTTAGCCTGTTAGATCCTCATCCTAATGGACTGAAAACTTCAGTAATGCAACGTTAGGCTATCTGCACACTTGTCGTCCAATCATAGTTGCGTTATCGTCTCGCCCTGAAATTTTGAGCCGAGCACATGCATTTCAAAGGAAATCTGCACACTTGTCGTTATCGGCAAATCATAGAAGACGCAGAAATGGATAAGTACGGCACTGTCGTTTGCTAATCGTTGTGCACGCATTGTTTGTTTAGATTTTATGGAGAAAAATTAACGAAGAAGTTAATACTTGCATTATAATTGCATAGAAACGAGTATTTTTTGCATAAAATCTGTGTAAATTATTAAAGCGGGGATAATTGCAATAAAATTCAATAAATGCGAGAGTTTGAACTATAATATACGACGAAAGTGTAAAAAGTCTCTGCGTGCATGCACAAAACACATTTCAGGAAAAGAAAAGAAGAGATATTACTGAAAAATTATGTCTAGAATTGTTGCAGCATAGTCCATATTTTGAAAATTGCAGGCTTTTGAAAATATTTCGCTAAAATGTCTACCAGAAAAACAGGAAATACCTGCTCCAAGTAAATTTTTAGACGCCAAATGAACTGAAATATCCTAGACCGAGTGTGCGAAAGTGTATTCGTCATGTAATCCTTGCATCATGATTGCGACGAGAAAGAAACTATGATAAAAACATAGCAAGGTAGAACCGTTCTCTCAATTTGTCGGCCATGATTTTTTTTTGAAGTTTGCCAACATTTTAAAATCATATAAAAGTGAAAATAAAAAAATGAAATTGTTCGAAATTGTTGTTGCTTGAGATTGAAAATGAAAATGTGTGTGTGAGTTTGTGAGTAAATTTAAAAATTAAATTGTTTGGGAACGTCAAGAATTTTAAAAGTGACAGCGGTTCTACCTTACTATATTTTTATCATGGAAGAAACTATGATTGGACGATTAATGTGCAGAAAGCCTTATGTGTACTTTTGCAAGCGGCAAGAATTTATTGACGGTTTATTTTTTTTAATTTCTTACTCAAATCAAAAAAAATCATGATTTCTCTCTCAATAGAGTTAACATGAAAGTCAAATGAAGGAAAAAATTATGATAATAAATTGCCAAATAGGTGTACCGAAATAGAATGCCATTGCTAGCTGGCACACTTTATGGCTGCGTTTCTTTATACATTCCGGATAATCCCATTTCACAGCCGGAATAAACAGAATGCGTTTGAAATATACGTTGACATATCATCAGGAACGTTCTAAAGAATAAGTAAACAAAAAAGTTTATTCCAAACGTTCAGAATGAATAAAGAAATGCAGCCTATATCATTTCATTATGTCTATACAAATACTATATAAATACTCGATATGTACTTTTGTTGCAATACCAAAAGCATTGTGGAAGAATACAAGTAAGATATCATAGGGTTGGCAGGGTATTCAATATGGCGATGACAATGTGAACAACAGCCAATATGGCAAACAACGGCGAATGACCCGAAATTGCAAAACTACGACCCGAACGAAACGCTTCGGGAAAATCCAAGGTAACGAAGTGGTATTTTGATGGAAAATATAAAAGCTAGGATTTTGTGCTGCACCGAATTTTAACAAAAAACGGTTTTGTGTGCTCGAGATTAACAGAAAAGGGTTGCTGTGCTCCTTCGTTTTAAGCTTATTACAATCTTAACGTATCTAATTAAATATTAAAAGGAGACAAAAATTTAAGCAAACATTTTAAAATATATGTACATATCTGAACATTTTCAATAAAATATATATAAAGACAAAGAGTGAGTAAATAAAATGGGTTAACTTTGGGGGAAATATACTTATCAGATTGGATCAGATAGTGCTTTTACGTTATAAATAAAAATAATTCCTACTTAAATTTTAAATAATTTTGATTACGAATTTCTAAGCTGATCCTGAGAACTGTGAAATAATACATATGTATGTATTGGGTTGATTATGCTCCAATTCGCTAAATAATCCTTACAGCAATCAGCTGCATTGGAAATTTTCGGAAAATAGAAATAAACTAAATTCAATTTATTCAATTATTAATAAAAGAAACTGGCCTAGCTTCCAATGAAGCGTTTTTCAATTTACTCCACCGCATGGCCGAAAAGCCATTTTGATACACCAAACGAATATGTAAACTAATTCAAAAATAAAAAATTGCTTTTTCTTAAAATTTTAGACCTTTTTCTTAAATTTGTTTGTACAAATCGAGTAAATGGTCTGAAATTTTAAGAATAAGCAATTGCTTATTTTTTACTCATACATAAGACCCCTTGTTGTGTTCTGCAGTATTTTTTGCAAGCTTTCAAAATCTTCAAAAATATGTGATACATTTTAAAAATGAAAATATTGGCACTGTCTAAATTAAAATGAAATAAAAAAAAATGTATTTTTATCTCTATATAAAACAAATCGTGTTAGTTACACCATTTATAACTCAAGAACGGCTGGACCGATTTTTATAGTATTTGTTTTTTGAATTTGACTACCTTCCGAATAGCAGAATAACTATTAAAACACCCGCTAGGTGGCGCTGGAGCCTCATATTTGAGATAGGTATTGACAATAGGAAAAACAATACCATTGCAAAAAAAAGAGATTCGTCTCAGATATGTATGTATTGACAATAGGAAAAACAACACCATTGCAAAAAAAGAGCCGCCAGGTGGCGTTGGAGTCGAGTCATTACTAAAAATCGTGTTTATGGTCCGATTATCCTCAAATTCAAAATATGTATTGATAAGAGGAAAAAGAATTCTTTCGAAAAAACTTGGCGCCAGGTGGCGCTGAAATTGAGTTACATATGTATATGTAACTAAAAATCGTATTTGTGCTCGAATTTATTTCATTATCGAAATATATGAATTCACATATCGGTGGTCCTTGCAATAACGACACAACTCAAAATTCAAAAAATCAAATCCCTTATTACTGTTAAAAGGCTCATGTCTCTAATATTTGGCTAACTCATGTCTTATCCGAACTAAAGTAAGTAGTAAAGATTATACACGAATAATACAACGATTAAAGACATGAGCCACTTAACAATAGTACGAGTTTTTATTTTTTGAATTTTGAATTGTGTCGTTATTGTAGAGGACCATCGATATATTTCTGACAGGAAAAGATACAAATGGGTCATTTAATATAGTATTTACACCACAATATTTTTTTGGGGGTGAAATATATTTTTTTACATTCTATATCGAAAAAAAAGACACTCATTTTTTTATTTCGTCATGATATTCGAAAATCTCAAAAAAAAACTTCCCGAAATTTTGAACTCACGGAGAAGTATCTTTCTTCAATTGTTTGCAGTTAATAAACTATTTATCGTAAAAAAAATCTGTTAAGGTCTCAAAATGTGCGTAATTACCTCGGCTTTCCATGAGATAGATCAAAATATCATTAAAAAATTGCATTTTTTTATATTTCTTTATTAACTTCATCATGTTTAATTTTAATTTTTTCAACCTGAATAGTTGGCGAACTTTATGGAGCACGCTGCAAAAATTTGAGAATGGAAACACCAAAACTTTAGAAGTTACGAGTTTTTTCATACCTGCGTACATAAAGTTTCCTCCGAAACGGCTTGACCGATTTGAATGACATTTTGTGTGTATATTTGGTAGGTATGATAATAGGTTGTAAAGTATGTTTCATACCGCTAAGTGAAGGGCGTGGCACCTACCATACAAACCAAATTTTTCATACTGCATATCTCTGGAAGTGTTCGTGGTACAGTTCTGAAACTTGGTATGGAGATATATCAAATCAATCAAATGGCCATGAAGAAAAATTGGGGCTATTGGAAAAAGGGGCGTGGCACCTCAAATAGAAACAGAATTTTTCACACTGTATATCTCTGCAAGTGTTTATGGTCGAGTACTGCAACTTGGTACGTATAACATATTTTGGCGAATACTGCGGCAACGCGAAGGGAACAACGAGAAATAGGCAGAATGTTCGAGGAATGACGTAGAATGTTCCACAAAGAGAAACGTCAAGTTGGATGAACACTGCGAACAGAGAGAGAAAGAGAATGAGCGATAAACTTCAGAACGTTCTAGAGTTGCCATGAGTGTGAGCGCAGGTATATAAGGGCGCCGCCACCGCGAGGTGAGTTAGTTACAAGTCAGCAAGCTACAAGTAAAATGAGTTGCGAATAAGCAAGCTATAAGTTTAATTGTGTTAACGCGTTGTTATTGCTTTATTGTAAAGTGTTCTTACTGTATTAGCGAGTATTGTAAATTGTTTGTTGTACAATAAAGTTAATTGGACTACAACTTGGTCATCATGAGCATCTATTTAACAATCCAGCGATACGAGCCTAAAAATATTTGGGAAATCCCTCAAGGTTTCGAGGATAACAAGAATGATAGAATACAAGATTGCGCCGTCCTGGGCGTTGACATTTGCGTACCACAAGTAAACAAAGAATAGAGCGAAAAGAAGAACGAGTTGAAACTGCCAAAAGAGTTCACTTTACAGCGAAAAACGTGTTTTAATTTTGCTAAATGCGAAAATATTGCATTTTTACCTAATCTATTAGAGAATAGGTAACATTTTAGTGCACTCCATTGCCTTGCAATTGAGGTTGCTTCAGCAAACGTTTTAGTGCACTTCATTGCTTTGCAATTAAGGCTGCTGCAGAAAAGTGCGGCAGCATCTCAGCGGGATTGATTAGTTAACTTGCTAATGGAGGCTGCTTGGAGCAGAAGCAAAATCATTGTGAGGAAATGCTGTTAATGTAATAAAGAAATATTTCGGGAACGGCTTTGCCGTGCCCTATGTACACAAAATGCAGCGATTCGTCTAAGCGCTACACTTGCATCTACGCATCTTGTATCTTGATGGCTGTCGCAATTTAACACACAGCAATACATTTTATTAGTTTTTACGCAGTCTTCAACTCAAAAATTGCAAATTAACACAATTTAAACTGATTTTTCACTTATAAATTTCTCTTTCGCTGATTTGTAAACAAAGGTTTATTTCCAAGTTACCACAACTGTCAAAATCGGCAAAACCAAAGTAGCAGAAGGCATCGACGTGGACAAATACGACTTGCAGGGTAAACTCGACGATGCATCCGCATAGGATGAACAGAAGGATGAAGCCGCTTGTTCGTCGAAGGAAATGCAGCAGACATCCGGGAAGGTTGAAGAACAGCAAAAGTCTCCAAGTTCATCAACAGCTATGGACATGAACACGTTATTGGCTGCCATGTCACATATGTCATCACAGATTTCATCCCAGCTGCAAGTGCAGGAAACACGTATATCATCGCAGCTAGATGAAAAGATTACTCAGCTATAAGAGAATTTATTCAAAAATAACTTGGAACTCAGAGAGAAACAGGATAAAATCGAGGAACGACAAGATAAAATCGAAGCGCTTATTAAGGAAAAACAGGACAAAGTCGAAGCTAAGGTGGATGAGCTTGAGGACGTCTCCCGCGTTTGCAGTTGAATCGTCCAGCTAATTCGACGAACGCTCCCAAGGTAAAGATTCCATCCTTTGATGGCACTATTCCTTTCCAGGTCTTTAAGCTCCAGTTTGAGAAGACAGTTACACCAAATCACTGGAGCATGGAGGATAAATCCGCTGCACTATTCGTTGCATTAAAAGGACCTGCAGCGGAAATCTTGCAGACTATTCCTGATTGTGAAAGGAACAGTTACGATGCGTTAATGGGTGCAGTGGAGAGACGCTATGGTAGCGAGCACAGGCGACAGATCTACCAGATGGCGCTGGAGAATCGCTGCCAGAAATCCAACGAGACTCTACCGGAATTCGCCTCCGAGATTGAAAGATTGGCTCAATTGACAATTGGAGATGCATCTGGTGAGCACCTCGAAAGGGTAAACATCCAGTGGTTCATCAACGGAACGTGTATGCCAAGCGAGAGACGTACGCGAATCCAAATCTAACATTTGCTGAAACTGTCTCGTATACTCAGACGCGAGAAACGGCGACGCTCCTAAGTAGACCAGCCTACAAAGTACATCGTGTGGAAGTGGAAACATCGGAAGAGACAAATGAAATGCTGACGAAGATTATCCAACTCACTCGCCCGCGATTGCAGTGCAAGTTCCAGTGGGCTGAACAATTCAGCAGGACGCAAACGCAGGGCTGAAGGAGACGAAGCCAACTCCAATCAGTCGTTAAACTGAAATGAGCCAGCAGGAAGGGCCGCGTGCTGGATCCAGAAGTTGAAAGGCCCATAATCTCCATATCACAAATTAGCCGGAAAGCATGCAACCTCACTGTTGGTGGATATGTGAATGGGCAGGAGAGAGTAGTGATAGTGGATGCTGGAGCGACACATTCCATTATTCGACCGGATTTGGCCACTTTTTATGTGAAGCCACTACCTGGAACAAAGCTGCAGACTACAACTGGTGAACGCACCCAAGTGTTAGGAGAAGTACCATGCGAGGTAATAATCGACGATTTGGCCTCGTACACTAAGTTTATAGTGGCAGACATTGTGGATGAAGTCATCATCGGCATGGATTTCTTACTTGGCCAAGGCATGAAGACTGACCTCCAGAGAATGATGCTGACAGATCGTCACAGGAAAGTGCCACTTAGGGTCGGTTACGACAGCCAGTGCTGCAGCAGACGGTTAGTCTTATAGGAAGTGTCGAAGATTCCACCAGAATCGGAAGCGATTAGTTGGGCGGAGGTTGGCAGTGATGGAGACGGAGTGGTTTCGCCAGGAGAAGGAAGAGGTTCACCGATACAGGAAAAGCGTGACGGTTCCGCCAGCTCAGTGAAGAAAAGGTCGCAACAAGGAAGTGGTCATGGCGAGGCAGGCAGTATTTCCGGCAGGAGGAAAGCCACTGAACCACGCTGCAATGGTGATACGCCGGTGGCCGGAAATGGAAGCGGCTGTGGAAGCAGTAGGCGTGCTTTGAAATGTGCCGAAAAAGGTGGTCGGCAAAGGCGAGTAGTTAAGCCGGAAGCTAAGGTTGAGATTATACATGTCCGGTCAATGAAGTTAGCATCGGCGGAAGAGCGAGATACGAAACGACGGCGGAAGTTTCAGCGTTAGGATCCGGATGTAGCAGATGATGCGGCATAGACCTGGCGAAAAGGGTGCCCAAGAGAAGTGACATGGTCTGGTCACCACCAGTGGCCGGCAGAAGCACGACCATGTGAGATGGTGCACTCCCAGAGATAAGCCGGAAGCAATGTCCAGTAACGCATTGTGGTTGTAAATGTCGCAGCAGAAGAAAAGCTTCATCTCCAAGCAAAGACGTGACTGGAAAGATCCGTTTAAGATAGACAAACGGCTGAAGGACGCAGTGCATCAAATCCAGATAATGGGGAGCCCAAGGCCAAGATGAAAGTGGTCCACTTGGAAAGACCTGCAGCGGTTGGAGCGGCAAGTGTGTCTGATCGGAACGATCAGACTTAGGTGGAGGGCAGTGTGGCGAATACTGCGGCAACGCGAAGCGAACAACGAGAAATAGGCAGAATGTTCGAGGAATGACGTAGAATATTCGACAAAGAGAAACGTCAAGTTGGACGAACACTGCGAACAGCGAGAGAAAGAGAATGAGCGATAAACTTCAGAACGTTCTAGAGTTGCCATGAGTGCGAGCGCAGGTATATAAGGACGCCACCAGACACCGGAGGGAGTTAGTTACAAGTCAGCAAGCTACAAGTAAAGTGAGTTGCGAATAAGCAAGCTATAATTTTAATTGTGTTAACAAGTTTAGTAATGCGTTGTTATTGCTTTAACAAGTATTGTTAAGTGTTTTTACTGTATTAGAGAGTATTGTAAATTGTTTGTTGTACAATAAAGTTAATTGTACTACAACTTGGTCATCGTGAGCATTTATTTAACAATCCAGCGATACCAGCCTAAAAAATGTGGGAAATCCCCCAAGGTTTCGAGGATAATCGTTACAATATATAAAATCAATCGCATAGTCATGAAGAAAAAGGGCGTGCACCTCTCATACAAACCGGATTTTTCAGACTGCATATCTCTGGAAGTGTTCATGGTAGAGTACTCGAATATGGTATTGAGATTTATGAAATCAATCGCATAGTCATAGAAAAATTGGAGCTATTGGAAAAAGGGGCGTGGCACCTCCCATAAAAACCAATTTTTTCATACTGCATATCTGCAGAAGTGTTCATGATAGTACTCAAACGTGGTAAGGAGATATATGAAATCAAAGCCATGCTCTTAGAGAAAATTTAAGCTATTTTACAAGGGGGCGTGGCGCCTTTCAAACGCACTGAAGCTATTACGTACCTTTGTATGCATATACACTTATGCTAGGTTATTTAAGATGGCAATGAAAATATGCTTTCTGACAACCACCAAACCGTAATATTAGAAGACAAATGCGTTACTGAAAATCATGAACGTAAACTGTTGGTGAAAATGTTGGACCAAAATACAATACAATACAAAAAATTTATTTTGGGTGGCACGAAGTTCGCCGGGTCTGCTAGTAAAACAATAGATAGATAGATAGATAAATTATGACGTATGCACTGCGACCTAGTGATCTATTGTGCCCTCCCCTCTTCACAATACTTCCTCCAAGCCAAGATCCCTTAGGAAGCTCCAAAGCTTCTTCGGGCCATATAGAGCCTAAACTCCTCTCACGTCTTCTGCTGACTGCGTTACACTCGATGAGGATGTGGACTGGTGTTTCACTGGATTCGTCGCAGAACCTGCAAAGGTAATTCGGTCGTATCCCCTGCTTATACATATGACCTCCCAGTCTGCAGTGTCCTGTAAGAAAACCTGTTAATATTCTCAGCTTCTCCTTTGGGAGGCCAATTAAGCTCTTGAATCTCCTCTTGTTATACCCTCCTAGCAGGCTTTTTGCCTGTCGTATACCTACCGAACTCTGCCAGTTCGAGTCCCTCAATCTGTTCCTCTCCTCCCTGAGCTCTTCCTTAATAGTGTTGGGAACCACTCCCAGCAAGGGCTCAGGGCCAACCGGAGTAATGGCTGCCGCCTCTCTAGTGAGACAGTCCGCTGCTTCATTCCCCTCTATTCCCATATGGCCAGGAACCCATACCAGTTTGATGTTGTCGTGCCTACCAAGGGAGTTGAGCCTCTCTATGCACTCAAGGACCAGAGATGATTTAATTTCAAAGGATACAAGAGCCTTGAGTGCCGCCTGACTGTCACTAAGAATTGCATTATTCTCATTACGGTATCCTCTATTTATGATGGTCTCCGCACACAAGTAGATGGCTTAGACCTCCGCTTGAAATATGCTCGAATATTTCCCCACCGGGATTGAGATCCTGGGCCTAGGTCCGGAGATACCAGCCCCTATTCCTTCCGGGGTCTTCGAGCCGTCAGTGTACCACTGCAGTGTACTCTCCTGAAGAAGTCTCTCAAAGGAGGAGGCATTCCAGGTTGCCTTACTTGCTAACTCAATTTTAAACCTCTTTTCAAACACCATAGTTCTACAGATGTCATCCCTCGAAAGCAGGGCTAGCGGGAGCGAGGACACTAGCTTCGCCATGTTCCTAGAGGAAATGACCTTTCCTCTTCCATATCCCTCTCTAGCGAAATTGGTAAAGTTCTTTTGGCGACATGTTCTATGGTTATATAAAGGGTCTGGAGCTCAAGAACCACTTCCACCGCTGTCGTGGGACACGTGCGCATTGCTCCCGTTATGCACACACATGCCAGTCGTTGTAGCTTAGTGAGCGATTTTCTCACAGTAGCCAGAGTGGTCCTTGAAACCCAAGCCACTGCCCCATATGCCACTATTGGTTGTACTATCATGGTGTAAAGCCATCTTAGGATCGTGGGGCTGCAACCCCAGGATTTTCCCGACAGACGCTTGCACACCATTAAAGCTTTCGTGGCTTTGGATGTGGTCTCATCCACATGTCTCTTCCATAGAAGTTTGGTGTCCAGGATTAGTCCTAGGTACTTCACTTCGCTGGCGATATTGGCCACGACCCCATCCAAGGTAATGTCCCTCATGCCCGGTAGGGCCCTTTTCCTAGTGAATGGAACGATGGCGGCTTTAGCTGGGTTTATACTCAGCCCTAACATAGCACACCATTCCTTTGTTCATCTTAAGCCTCTTTGAACGATGTCGCAGAGGGTGTTCTCAAACTTAACTCTGGCTATGATCACTATATCGTCCGCATAGCCTTGGCAGCGGATACCATTGTCAGAGAGAAGCTGGAGGAGTTCATCCGCTACTAGGCTCCATAGAAGGGGGATGGAAATCGGAAATATGACGGGTCACATGAAGGTCCTAATGAAATTCGCTAATGACCCCAAATCCTCCCCCCCCCCCAATGACGNATATCGTCCGCATAGCCTTGGCAGCGGATACCATTGTCAGAGAGAAGCTGGAGGAGTTCATCCGCTACTAGGCTCCATAGAAGGGGGATGGAAATCGGAAATATGACGGGTCACATGAAGGTCCTAATGAAATTCGCTAATGACCCCAAATCCTCCCCCCCCCCCAATGACGTCAAATGCGCGATGCAATGGTTCCAAAACTAGAAATCTCTAGGAAATTTGAGGTACACATTGCAGATCGAGTTCTCNCCCAAATCCCCCCCCCCCCCCAATGACGTCAAATGCGCGATGCAATGGTTCCAAAACTAGAAATCTCTAGGAAATTTGAGGTACACATTGCAGATCGAGTTCTCTGGAATTCAGGGAACCCATACACCAAACCTAATGGGGAGGTTTGGTACACTGATAGATCTAAGCTTGAAAATGGTAAAACTGGGCTGGAATTTTTGTGCCAAACTTTAAAAAATCGATACCAATGGGTAGCTACCCCACCATCTTTCAGGCGGAGATTCATGCAATAGAAATTTGTGACAGAGAATGTCTTAGAAGGAGAATATATCTGCATTATGTCGGACAGTCAGGCAGCCCTACTGGCTCTGAAGTCCCACAAAATAAGTTCTCAGCTAGTATATGATTGCCGCAATGTCCTAAGTACTCTTGGTGACAAGAATACAGTTTTACTAGGATGGGTACCAGGGCATGAGGGACATGATGGCAATGAGGAGGCTGACTGCCTAGCGAAACAGGGAGCTTCCGCAGTATTTTATGGTCCGGAATCCTTTTGTGGGCTCACCAAAGCACATATAAAGGGGACCATAAATAACTGGGCAGGCAGAATGTTCAACAGGCATTGGATGGAATATCCAGGGCAAAGACAAGCCAAACGATTTATCTGTCCTTCAAACGAAGTTTCAAGGAAACTAATCAATTTAGGCAGAGATGATCTCAAAACTCTGACTGGGTACTACACGGGACACTGTCCTCTTCGTTACCACCTCAATAAAATCAATCTTTCAGAAACAAACGTCTTTCGCTTCTGTGAGCTGGACGAAGAAACGCCAGAACACATTCTCTGTGAATGTGATGCTCTCGCTAGGCGCAGACTAGCCCAGTTTGGTGGCGCTACCCTTAATCCATTTGAAATTTGGAACAAAACGCCCTTGGAGGTGCTAGGCTACATTAAGAGCCTTCCCATATAGGCCGGGGGCCACGTACAATAGACCACTTTAGAGGTCGCGGTGCATATGGCCCATAATAATAATAATAATAATAATCTTCTCCATTGCCTTCAAAACAAAAGAGGTTAGACTTCTGAACGACTTCGCTAGCGAATAATCTCTTTTGCCCACTTTCGGGATAAAGATTACTCGCGCCCTTCGCCACAGCTGTGGAATGTAAGCCTCCGCAAGGCTGCTTCTCATTATATCCACCAGGTGCAGTGTTAGGTTCTCTCCACCTTGTTGCGGCATGACTGGCCGGACGCCATCCACCCCTGGAGATTTAAATCGCTCAAACGAGCCCAGCGCCCACCCGACTGTATTCTGGGTGAATATTCTTCTGTCCAGTTTCCAATCAGATGGTCGCGGCCTGGTCCGCTCAGTTTCTGGCTACAGATCAATGGGAGTGGCCTCCGGGAAGTGTGCCTCAAGCAGAGTGGTAGCTCTCTCTTCCAAGCTTCTAGTGTAGGTGCCGTCACTGCGTTTCAGCCCAAGCTCCGTTCCCACCGTTCCTCTAGCTAGAACCTTGTGTAGCCTCGCAGTTGCTGGAGTATTCGAAATACCTTCACAGAAGGTTCTGAAACTGGTTCTCTTCGTCTTCCTAATCTCCTTGCTGTAGATCGTTAGTTTAGCTGCGTACTCATCCCAGCCTCCCGTATGCTTGGCCTTGTTGAGGAGTTTGCGTACCTCTTTCCGGAGTGCTCCCTTGACCACCACGCGGTTTTGTTCGCCACATTTGGTTTGGTCTCGGGGCAGCTGTTGTTAAAGGCGTCGGTCATTATGTCCGTTAGCCTGTTAACCTTATTTTCTAGCGAAATACAGCCCTCTCTTCTATGTTCTCTCTCTAAACCCGGTAGGTTTAAAGCTAAAAGCTCTCTATATTTGCCCCAGTTGGCTTTTCTTGGGTTCCTCATTGGTGCGTAAGCCCTGACCTCCGCACCCAGCACGAAATGGATAATTCTATGGTCAGACATAGAAGGCTATGTGGACACCCTCCACTGTCTGGCCAGATCGTTACCCATATTGTTGCTGAGGGTCAGGTCAAGGACCTCCTGCCTTACTCTAGTGATGAATGTCGGGCTATGTCCCACATTATTTATGCTCAGATCTTCACTCAATATATACTCTAGTAACGACTCACCCCTTCTGTTAATGTCGGAACTTCCCCACTCTACGTGGCGAGCATTCGCATCAGCGCCGAGGATTAGTGGAAGTCGGGCCTTTCTGCAGTGCGTCACCAGTTGTTTTACCTCTACAGGGTTATGTTGTTGGTATCCCCCGGAAAATAAGCGGCAGCGAAAACTAAGTCCATGGGTCCTCCGTCCACCCGAAGGTTCCCCTGCACTGCCACTAGATCTTGCGTTAGGAACTCTGTAATGCAAAAATAACCAATATCGTTTTTAAGCACTACGTATACTCTGGGCCTCTCAGCAGAGAGGTCCCATATTACCTTATTACTTGCTCCTTTGAGGCCGCTTACCTGGCCTCTATAAGTCCACGGCTCCCGAATAAGTAATATGCCCAGATCGTCCGTCGAAAACCTGCTTGCACTTACAGCCGAGGCTGCAATCGCATGATGCAGGTTGATCTGGACTACTTTCAAGGGCGGTGGGTACCTCATCATTGCTCGTCGAGGTCCGAGAGCCGTAAATCGTCCTCGCTTCTCCCGTCGAGCTGAAACCTTCTCATGTCTAGGCCCTCCAGCAGCTCCTGTGTAGAGGGAACTTGCCCCTGCGTGAGAGCCGCCGAGTTCTGCTCACCGGTACCTCCCGGACTCGAAGGTTGGGTATGAGGTGTGGGCTGATGGGCCGACGCGCTATCTGCTTCTGTTGGTGCAGGGGGATTTCGCTGCCTTCAAACGCCAGGACCGCATTGTGACAGAGCTGAATCTGTAGTTCAGCTTATATCCGACCCTTCCTCGTCGCTGCCTACATTAAGTCGTAGACCGTTGTCCTCTATGGCGCTCGAAATGACACGCCACGCAGGGGTGTTAAGCCCTGCGGTTTGCGTTCTCAGTAGTCCAAACGCATAATCTGACGATTTGTCCGCACTTCTCGGCAGGAAGATGGACATATTGTGCATCGGTGGTATGTCATCGCCACGTTTGACACACAATACGGCCCCTTCCAGCCTTCTAACTTCGGTGCAGCCTCCTCTAGCCATTTTGCCGTGCCCTCGTCTTTACAGTCCACTAGCAACATGCCGGGACGGAAGTATACTCCGCAGAACGCCAGCGGGTGCGTCCACTCCTTAAAAACCTCGTCCATTATGGCGTCCTGTAGGGTAGTCAGTTCCTCCGGACTCAGCGCCTACGCGGGGTAGGCTCTAGGCAGTACCGCCACCCTGATGCCCCTAAGAACATCCGAGTGGCTTGGCGTCTGCCCCTCGCCCTCCCCCGCGAGGACGTTGGTTCCTAGTGCCTACCCCCGGGTCGCGATGTCTGCGGGGTGGCTGCTCCCGTTGCTTCTTCGGATAAAGAGTTTGGGGTGTTAAATGCCCGCTCTTCCGCTTTGAAGCGGGTGCGGTCTTGCAGGACCCCCTCTCCTTCCTACCTTCATCGCTCTTCTTGACATCTCTGCGATCATGCCCGCTCTTCCGCTTTGCAGCGGGTGCGGTCTCGCCGGTACGCCTGTTTTGGTGGTGTCCCTCCCCCCGCTTATCAGCGGGTGCGTCCCTACCTTTCTCGGTGTTATGCCCGCCCGTCCGTCTATTGGCGGGTGCGGTCTGTTTTGCGAGAGTATTCTTGTCTTCTAGGCTGACGCCCGCCCTTACGATCATCCGCGGGTGCGGTCGATCTGTTCTCCCCCGAGGACTGTTTGGCAAGGGCCAGTTCCCTAGCCACCTCGGGGTCTTACCTTCCTCCAGGTACCTCACATATCGTCTCGAGGCTGATCCACTGAGACCAAGTCGCCGGCGGTCATCAAGGGCGCCTAGTTGCCCCAGAGGCGGAAGTAGTGGTGGTTTTGCCCGCCTATCACGGTGGCGTTCACTCTCTTGCCTCGTATAGTCTCGAGATGCTGTGGAGGGAGCTACGGCTGCGGGACCTATCCCGCGCTCGAGCTGGTTCGCTGTCATGCCTTCTGCGGTGCCTCTTTTGTTGCTCGGTGGTCTCATGCCCACCTGTTACTCTTATTGCCTTCTTATGATAGATACCTGAGCTGGTGCAGGGTTCCTCATCATCTTTTGCATGCTCTATAAATAGAGCTGCCTCAGCGTCGGAGAGACTATTAAGGAGGTTCTTCCTGCAAACCTCTTGCGTGCTGCATTTAGGCTTACTTTGCAATGCTTTCTTATGTTCTGTCTTAGTAGCCTCTGTGGTTGCTTTTGTTTCCTCTTCTCGTTTTTTGTTGTTGTTTTTGGTTTATTTTAATTTCTTTGGTTGTAAACATCTTGTTCGTACGACCGCGTGCCTGACTCGCCAGACGTAGCAGTCTAATGGTTGTAGGGGGATATCGTCGTCCGCCGCGCCAGCGCCCCTTGTCGCGGTAAGGCCACCGTTACTCCTCGAGGCGGCCCGGTGTCGAGAAGGCGCCGTTATAATACAGCCGGTTTTCCCTCCTGGCTGCAAACCGTCCAATGGACAGGGTGTCGCGTCACACCCTGGATTAGGAGGTGGCAGTTCTTGGTCACCGTCCACCAGCGGCCCTAAGCTGAGTCAGGGTAGCGCGGATGCTATGAGAGCATCCGCATTACCTTAATCCAGGGAAGGACCGATTGACGATTTTGCTAAGCCCCCGCACCAGCGACAAGGTGCCTGCCCTAGCGGGAGTAGTAAAACAATAATTTAATGTATTAAAACTTATTGCGCATATGTAAGTGAATCGCTTAAAATGATATAACGAAAAGATAAAGTGAAAAAATTAAATTTTCACTGACATTGAATTTGTCATTTTCACTTCACAGTTTCATGGAACCAGAATTGGCCCCCAGCTTGACTAGATTTTAGGCCAAATGTTGCTGTTGTACACTACTGTCTACCCAAATCGGCTAGTCGCCGCCGGCTCCATTGGTAATTGCTGCAAAATAACTAATTTCATTTATTTAATTAGAAAAAAACCAAAGCAAACGTGCAATGCGTACCATATTTTTAGCCATTTTTTCAGTCTGCACACGAATATGCTAACAAAGATGCAAACAAATTCAAGCACATTTTTGCATTCTGCAGTACTTTTTTATAGTTTTAAAACTCTTTAAAATTATGTTTAAAATTGTATAATAACAATATTTCCTGTGTCTAAATAAAAACGAAATTTTATAAATTGCATTTCTAAAAAAAAATCATCTTATATTTTTAAAGTTTTTGTGCATATATGTTACCATTTAAGAGTAAAGAGTACTTTGTAGTAGTTCTATGAGACCATTTAATGCAACTCAGGTCAAAAAAGCACTGTTTTGACCAAAATAAGCAACTCTAGAAAACAGGCGATCTCAGCTGTGGCTCAGTATGACGACTATTGCTAGGATATCTCACTTGTATTTGTACACCATGACCAAAAATACGTTCCTACCAAGATCCTACAACACGTAATACGCTCTCAAATAGCCCTGACAGACATGTGGTTTGTACACCATGGTATGCATACTATGGATTTTGATACTATTTCCATGTGACACACATTTAGTACGTATACCGAAAGATCAGCTCGTTATCTAAAAGTACTACTCCTCCCCTCCAAAATACATTTTAAAGCTTTAAAAAATCTGTATTTGTCACCGAGAAGTCTGTTGAATTTAGCACCCTTAATCCGATGCATCCAAGGCGAATACATATAAGGTAAGGGCCATTGGCAAATTTCAGCTATTCTTCCCCGAATGAAAAAGGGCGACAGAAAATGCAAACACTATCACGTTTTCACTCACTCACTAACGAAATTCAAAATTCACACACTCACAACTGATGAAACAACACCACCTTATATAAATTCGCCTTGGATGCATATGTATGACGTGCATAGCCGCAGAAAACTAAACTCGGTAAATTCAACAGACGACTTCTCGGTGACAAATAAAGATTTAAAGCTTTAAAATGAATTTTGGAGGGGAGGAGTAGTACTTTTAAATAACGAGATGATCTTTCTGAAAAAATTTTTTTTCATCGAGTTACAGGAGCTCAAACGTGCCCAAAAACCGTGATTTTTGCACATATAGGTTAGAATATCTCAAAATCCTGATGTGATAGAGCAATTCTGTGGCCCGATTTGAATTCAGCGCACGGAAAACCTTCGGGAAAACACAGTCTGCTTTCTGGGTAAGGAGATCGGTCTTATTTTGTCGGCCTGTGTTATCGGTTAAATTAGTGGGAAAACTGACCGAGGCCTAATTTCAGATGGCCTATTTAAGTAGAGATCGTTGATTGACTTCCACCATTTATTTTCAGATCACACATTTAATCTGCAATTAAATGGCCAACATTGGCTATTTAAATATGAGAAAGAGAAAGTTAAATGGCATTTAAACAACAATCCACAATTAAACTTAAATATTCATTTGAAATTGGCCCTAAAACGGTTTGACACTCCCTTACAAAAGTTGCATTTACGAAGGACAGAGAAAGGGGAAGAATACAATACCTTGTTGCGAAAATGCTAGTAGAAAAGTACGCAAAGCGGCAATTAGTAGTGAAATAAATCCCAATGTATTTGCAGGAAATCTGGCATTTTAAACGAAATTTTGAACTAAATATTAAAATATCTACGTGAATTACGTAATTTATGTGCTATTTAGCTGTACAAAAACTGCAAAAGGACTCAAAATTTAAATAAAACTACCATGAGATTTATGTAAACATCCAATTTAAAAACAATTTATGTTTTCATCAGTTAAATGTGCTTCATGTGCATATACAAGTAAACATATTGCGCAAAAGCTTATACTTCTATTTCACAGCAAAGCTACACTTTTTACACCCGAGCGCACTTGTGCACAAGGGTATATTAATTTTGTTCACATAACGGTTGTTTGTAACAGCCAAAACGAATCGAGATAGATATAGACAAATGTATACATAAATGTTCAGAATGAATAGAGAATTCGATTAAGCCATGTCTGTCTGTCCGTCCGTCTGTCCGTCCGTCCGTGTACACGATAACTCGAGCAAAAATTTAGATATCTCAACGAAATTTGGTATGTAGGTTTCCATTTATCAAAGGTAGGTTGGTATTGAAAATGGGCGAAATCGGACAGTAACCACGCCCACTTCCCATATAACGGTAATTTACAGAAATACGAAAACTGCGATATTTTAGTAACTACTGAAGATAATTAACTCAAAATTGATATCTACAATAATTTTCACATAAAAAAAACGAATATTATAGATTTTTGGAAAATGGGCGTAGCCACGCCCACTTACGGTTACATGTATATATCTTGGTAATCGCCGTACCAATTTCTTCCAAACTCAGCACAGTTGTTGGCCTTCGCACAACATACCAAATGNTCAGCTGACACGGAAAAATCTAAATTCCGCAGATTTCTGCGCTACGGGCTACAACTACAGAAAAATTCTGCGGTGTTGTGTTTTCATTTACATGGCGCTCTGGTAAGACAGATCGTGTCAGCTGACTCGGGTTTACGTACCGGTAGGTTTACGTTCTTGACTAATTTCAGCTTTACAATTGGCAAAATGGCAAACTTTGCTGCGTAAACGCTGAGTTCATTTTTTATTTGCAAATAACTAAGTCCCACAAATAAGTATTGATTAGTGATATTATTTGCGAATATAGGGCAAGACCTTTGCAATTTTTCAGTTTATTGAACTTTTTTTTTATTATTTATTATTTTTATTAAATTTAATTAAATTTCACTAGCTTACATCTAATCTTGCCGAGTCATTTGTTGTTGTTATTCCTTTGTAGTTAACTGAGATCGTTTCTATTTTTGCACATTTCTTTTTATTCTTTTTGTTTACTTCGTTTAGTATTTCTTGTCACAGCTGTTTGCGCTGCGTTTATTAAGTGTCACAATACAGTGATACTCAAACTGTTCGCTACATATATTTTTAAGCTAAATACATCAGCTCCTAAATTGTTGTGTGTGTTGTGTTAAACTTATTTTGCTTGTCTTTTTATTAACATAAGTGTTATTAAATCTTTCAATATGAAGTGTGATCTTGATAACTGCCAAATTAAAAGCGAATCTGAACGCTACTTATCGTGCTGGCTCTGTGATGGTATTTGCCATCTAAAATGTGCTGGTTTGACAGGAAGAATTCTGGACGCTATTAATGATGGCAAAGGTCTTCGCTGGTCTTGCTTAAAGTGCAGGTCAACCGAAGTTGATCTCTTTAAGTTGTTTAGGCAAACCAGAAATGGGTTTTCTGAGGTAGGGAGAGAGTTGTCGGTACTGACCGAAAAATTTAAACATTATGAAAATGTATTTAAATCTTTTAAATGCTTAGATACCGTACAATCTATGAAGGACATTCATGTGTCAAAACGTAAGCGTCTTCATAGTCCGCCTAATGAAATGACCGTTCCACGTCAGAACAATCTTCCGAATGACTTAATTAATCTTTCTTCTCCATGTCCACAGACAACGGAGTTATCTTCCTCAAAAGAACATATATCAAAGTCTGCTTCTAATAATAACGACCCTGCAGTATCTTCCCCGTCCCCCGTTGAAGTTGTGGCACCGCCATCTAATCTTCCAACGCTTACTCTACCCTCAATTAGTAACTCAGTTACTCAACCCCGTCCGCCGGTAATCGAGTCTAATACTAGGAGACTGGTTGTGGTTCCCCCAAAGAAGTCTATATTTGTATCTAGATTTTCGAGGGATACTTCCGAGGACGATATAAAGTTTTACATCTCGTCCAAAGTTAAAACTGTCAACTTAAGTATCAGAAAATTTAATTTTAAATATGAAAGAAATATTTCTTCATTTAAAATAGACGTAAATTTAGAAAATTTTGACATGCTGCTTAGTAGTTCTTTTTGGCCCTCCGGAGCTTTCGTTCGTGAATTTGAGTATAGGCCCAACAAAAATAATAATTTAGCAAATATTCCCCGTCAGAATACAGAACCAAAAAACTGATTACTAAATCTGCTTTAAGTATTTATTATCAAAACGTAAGAGGCATAAATACTAAATTAACGAATTTATATCTTAATGGCCTTGAATGCAATTATAATATAATTTCTTTGACTGAAACTTGGCTCAAACCTCACACTTTTAATTCAGAGATTCTTTCAAATAATTATCATATCTACAGAAAAGATCGGGAGGACAGAGTCGGCGGTGGCGTACTCTTTGCCGTAGACTCTTCAATACCATCTGAAGAAGTTAGTCTTCCACACATTGAATCTGCAGAATTCAAATGCATTCGTGTTCAGGTTGGAAGGGGGTTTACTTACTTAGCTCTATGCTATATTCCTCCCCGATCTGACTTATCAGTGTATTCACAACATGTATCTTTACTGAAATCAATTAATTCAATGATTAAACCCTCTGATTCATTGATTGTGTTGGGTGACTTTAATTTACCAAATGTATCATGGAACATCATTGACAATGATATTGTACCTTTCTCGTCTAGCGCGTGCAACAACGTATTTGTAGAGGAGATGGCTGAACTCTGCCTGAATCAAGTTAATGTACTTCGCAATAAGTTTGGCAAAGTATTAGATCTTGTTTATGTTGATGATGCATCTAAGTCGGCTGTAAATAAATGTGACCCACTAGTTTTGCCCGAAGATGTCTACCACCCTGCTATTGAGATATCTTACGAAATTATAAACGATGGTCAAAATTGCGATGTCCAAACATACGAACCAAATATTCGCTTTGATTTTTCGAAAGCCAACTTTAAAAAACTGAATAAAGAATTGTCTAAATTGTCGTGGCCTATATACAAAGAAAAAGTTGAGCAAAGCGTTGCACATTTTAATTGTACTGTACATAGATTATTTGAAAAGTATGTGCCTAAACGCATGTGTGTTCCTGAAGAACAAACACAGTTATGGTTCACTAAAGAACTGAGAAACTTGAAAAACAGAAAGTCACGTTATTTTAGATTACACAAAAAAACCGGCTTACACTCATACTATGTAAAATACTCACTTTTGCGTCACAAGTTCTTTGAATTAAACAAAAAGTGTTATAAAGATTACTTGTGTAAAATCAAACGACGTATAATATATAACCCCAAATCATTTTATGATTTCGTAAACTCCAAGCGAAATGTACGTGGGTTTCCTTCCGCCATGAAGTATCAAAATACCGTCTCTGGTGATAATCAAACAATTTCTAACATGTTCGCTCAGTTTTTTAAATCCAATTATTCCACTAACTCCCAAGCATACTTTGACTATCCTTTTAAACTAAGTCCAATTAACTCAATACATAACCCTATAATATCTCCCGATGATGTTTTAGTTTACCTGAAGTCCTTAAAGCAGTCTTTTAGTTATGGTCCTGACCAGATCCCCACTTGTTTTCTTAGAAATTGTGCTGATTATCTCTATGAGCCGTTAACAGCCTTATTTAATTTGTCTCTTAAAGAGGGCGTTTTTCCAACTGTATGGAAGGAATCGTTCATAACCCCCTTACATAAAAGCGGTAGCAGGTCTTCAGTGGAGAACTACCGGGGCATAGCTAAGCTTTCTGCAATTCCTAAATTATTTGAAGCAATTATAACAAATCGGTTGACGCATTCTATCACTTCAAGCATTTCATACAGTCAACATGGATTTTGCAAGGGCAAATCAACTTCTACAAATTTACTTGAATTAACATCCTATATCTCAAAAGCATTTAGTGAGAGCAAAACTGTTGATGTTATATATACTGATTTCAGTAAAGCATTTGACAAAGTGTGCCACTCGTTGCTCATCTATAAACTTGATCTTCTTGGTCTTCCACCTAATTTTCTACGTTGGATCTCTTCATACCTCTATGATAGATCACAAAGGGTATTGTTTAAAAATACTATCTCTGACGTCATTGATGTTACTTCAGGAGTCCCTCAGGGTAGCCACCTAGGCCCGATTCTGTTCTTGCTTTTTATAAACGATATTTCTACAGATATAAAATTCTCCAAAATTTTAATGTATGCAGATGATGTAAAACTTTATAAATCGTACGTTTCAATTGAAGAAAGGTCTTTGCTACAATCAGACTTAAACAGCATGGCTTACTGGTGTAAAGTAAATCTTATGCCTCTAAATCTTAAGAAATGTAAAGTAATGTGCTTCTCGCGAAGAGCTGTTCTGCCAGTTTCTTATATAATAGGTAACCATAACCTGGAACAGGTATACAATTTTGTGGACCTTGGTATCACAATGGATCCTAAGCTTAATTTTAATCTTCACATTAATGTGACAGTCAACAAGGCTAAAGGTGTACTTGCATTTGTGAAACGATGGTCAAAAGAATTTAGTGACCCTTATATCACTAAAACCCTGTTTACAACATTAGTTAGGCCGATTCTGGAATACGGCTCGGTGGTTTGGAATCCAAGGTATCAAATTTACTCAGACAAGATAGAATCAATTCAAAAACAATTCCTACTTTTTGCTTTAAGAAATTTCCGATGGGATTCTCAATATAGTCTTCCACCTTATACGAGTCGCTTAAAACTTATTAACCTTCCTACACTTGCCAGTCGCAGGGAAATGCTTGGTATAATTTTTATGGTTAAATTACTGACAGGCTCAATTTCAAGTCCGTCTCTTCTGGCTGATGTAAGCTTTAATGTTCCCTCACGCGTATCAAGACACTTTTGTCCCATATTTCTGAAAGCTTGTAAAACCAATTTTGAATTGCACGACCCACTCCGTTGCTTATGCCAGGATTTTAACTCTCATTCCAGCACGTTTGATATATCAGATCCGCTTTTCAGCATTAAGAAAGCGATACTCTCCTCTCTCAATAAGTGAATTATTGACATAAATACATAAAATCAGCTGATGAATTTAGTTCTGTAGCTGAACAGTTTTAGATCTCGACACTTAACAAACTCCTGCCTATCGTGACTCGGCACAAAAATTTAAAATGTTGGTTCCGTACGTCATGCGGACTGCGCCCCTCGTGCGGATGGGCGGGAATGGAGGGTAAAAACCGTTGGGTTATTATTTTTATTATTATCTTTTTGGATGGTCAGGTAGCGCCACAACCATATGTTTCATGAGCCGCGGCTTCATTCGGTATTTTACTCAGTACAATTATATTTTTTATATTATTTAAAATGGATATGAAAGCTGAAAATAGCCGCTACCGCTGGGAAAGGGTGGAAACAAGTGATCATCTTGCAGCTATGAAGGAGTTTAAAGTAATGGACTTGCTTGATGGTAAAACGCGTCGGAACAAGAACATACATATATGTGATGCTGGCAAAGGAATTGGCCAAAAAAGGTGATTTTTAGATCAAATTAATATAATATAAACTTTTATGTGAAATATACTGCTCTAAGGTTACAACAAATACAGCGACCAAGTGAAACTAAAGTTTCGAATTCTAAAAACTGAATATTTTAAAGCAAAGTGCACCAATAGCCGAAGCGGTGCTGGAAGAAAAAATATGGAGTACTTCCAAGAGTTGGAGGAACTGCTAGGCGATCGTCCTGTTGCGGCGGCTGTGGGACTGGATACCACTGTAGTGGAGAACGAATTTGAAATGGAAGAAGACCCACTAGAAGTAATCTTTGAAGAGACATTACAAGAGGGAGCGCTATCCGAAAGCTTGGTTGGAGATACTGCTCCAACCGATTTTGCATCCGAGCCGCAGCACAGCGTGGAGAAGGCTCCAAAGAAAAAAGTAAGTTTTTGAAATCCATAACATTCTTTATGAAGCGAATCCGAAATAACTGTCATTGGTTTTTTAAGTAAACACTATCCAAACGGCATTGCTTGATATCGCTGCTGATTTTAAGCAATCACAACAAACTACAATGCAAATGATCAGGGAGGAAAATGATGTATTTTTGGAAGAGCAGCGTCGGCTACATGCAGACTATCTCAGGGAAACAAAAGAAATAATGGCAGAGGATCGCAGAGAGACGAGAGAGATGTTGTTGGACAATAAAGTACAAGTGAGAAGTTTCTTCGTTAAAATGCTTGACACTATCAGCAAAACAAATTATTAAAAATCAAAGAAATTTTTCACCAATTTCACATTTGCACTTCCAAACTTTCTAGAAATTCTAATTGAAAAGTTTAAAGTTTTGAATTTTTTAAATCGGTCTTGTTAGCTATACTTTTAAAAAAATTAATTAACATTAAACAAACGAAAGTAACTTGTCAAAATGTCGCGTTTATATGGTTTTGCCGCAGGCGGTAAAAAGACTAGACTAAGCCCACAAATTTTGGGAAAATAAGCTTTTTTTAACAACACTCAGGGCAATCACTGAATCCTTCGTAGTCTGAATTTTAGTCAAATCTACGAAAATGCCCTTACTGAATGCGAATAGCTACGAACGAACCTTATACTTTGAATACATTCGTACGAAATCGGATTCAGTGATCGCATTTTCGTAGATTTAACGAAAATCGGACTAAGATGGATTGAGCGATAGCACAGACTTATAACTAAACCCGAAGACTGAATAGCTGTGCCTAATAATTTTAGTTTTTTTGAATGAATTGAAATTTAATTTTAATATTTATTTATTATAATGTATTGAAGTGAATAATACCCGTACACATTGAAATGAGCTCATTTATTAATCAATATTTACCAATCTTTTTTAATAACAACTTTCCAAACTAGTTTTTGAGAAATTAATTTTCCAAATACATATGTAGGTAGGTATCTACCAACAATTTTTCGAAACTCCGTTTTTCACATTTTGAAAAGACAAAGACATTATACAAATTTTTGCCTCTTTTCCTTTCGTTGATTTAATGTTTATTATTCTTTTATGAAGGTATAGCTCACTATCAAACATTTAGAAATGTTCGAGGAATTTTAAAAATGTTAACTTATTCAAAATTTTTAAAATAAAATTCTAGGTATGCAGTTTTGTTGAAAGTGTTGCTCATTTTCTCCACACAAAAAAAAATTGTCGAACATACTTTGTGTTGAAGAACCTTACTTCATGCTATACTTTATAGTTTCATAAAAAACAATAAGCTTTATATTAACGAAAGGAAAATAGGCAAATATTTCTAAATTGTCTCTTCCCTATTTATATTTTAGCCACCGTACATATATATGTACGTTAGGGTGGTCCTTAAATGTAGAAAGCAAGTTTTTCATCAGATTTCTTAAGCCTCAACCCCTACGTCCATGCTACTGTAAATTTTGGTCCCGATTGGAGACGGTTAATTTTGTCCCCTATACGACACCCCTTAACCGTCTCCAATCGGAACCAAAATTTATATGTGATATCTGTGATCGTGGTATTACCGATTGAGTGGTTTAGACTGAAAAAAATCGTTCATTTGATTTTTTAAGGACCACTCTAATGTACATATTTAGATCGATTCTTGCTAATCAGCTCTAGTTCTGATT
>NW_016158082.1:71369-81794 GCF_001687245.7 Rhagoletis zephyria | reverse complement strand
GTATAACACTTTGCGATGACTTTTCGTACGTTTTAAATTTTACACTTTTGTATGTAAACAAAAATTATATCAGCTGTTCGTCTAACTTGCAAGTTTCTGCAAATTTTCTGTTCGCGTACTATTTTGGATATTTCTCTCTTGTGAGCGAACAGATGACATTTCGCCGGAATTTGGCAGTTGGTTGGTTTCTGTTGGAGATTTTAAACGAACGCACCTAATCTTTATGCGTAATACTTGCCTACTAAACATTAATTTTCACCTACCATCTATTGCGCCAGTTATATTTGGAATGATTGAAATTTTCTCAAACGCCTTAGCGATTTGAAGAGATTCCTCAAAGTCGGGAAATTTTATAAAGTCTGAAATTTTGNCAGCAACCGCAATCGCAAATAAATGATCAGTATTAATGGTGTTTAGAATGCTTTGGAGTCTGAAATTTCTTTTTTCACAGGCCGCCAAAAAGCCTAATTGCTTTTCTTTTAGGTTTTTATGCAATATTCGCTTTCGCTTTTGCAGTAATTGTATTGAAAGGACAGTAATAATTTCCGAGTCGAACATTTAAAAATTTTTATTAAAACATATGTTAGTCTGTTCCAGTACCCTTCAGACTTGCCGAATTATACACTTTTGTACGGTAACGACTTCTGAATAAATCCAGTAAATCTGACGGGTACTGGAACAGAGTATGTACATCCAATTGCATAAGTGTGGCCATAATATTGTCTTTTTGTAATCAGGCAACACTGAATAAGAATTTCCCACTGCCGTATAAACAGTGAGTTAGGTATTTGCACATTATTTTTATTTGCAAATAGCTTACGTATAAACATCGAATTCATATTACAACAAACACATCATTTTGACATAATTGTCATGACAATATTGTCCGGTGTAAACACTAAGTAAGGCCATGATTCAATAGGAGCGTTCCTTATCTCCCAGAAATAGTCAGAAAAAGTCCGAAGTAGTCAGATTTAGTCCAAAAAGCGTTCCTTAACTCGGAAATGACAGCTAAAATGACAGAGCAACACCTAGTGAGAGTGACTCTCATCAGTCCGAAGTAGTCAGATTTAGTCAGAAGAATTTTTTCTGGCAAAATCCTGAAAAGTGTCAAACTCAACTAAATTTAAATTAACGGAAATTAAAGAATATGCAAAAAGTGAGAATAATCTAAAAAGTAAAAAAAGTAAACTGAAATTGGAAGGAGGCAAAAAATAATTGATATAGTAAGTGTTTATTGTGCTTGTGCTTGTGCTTGTGTGAATGTGTTTTGTACATACATTTTCATTCTTATTTGACGTTAGCTTTGTTGTTGCCATTCTTTGGACTAAAAATTTGGTTTTTTGCGTTCCTTTACTTTTCCTGTTATTCTCTTTTAGTGAGCGCATTTTGTTTACGCTCTGGCATTTTGACACTTTTCAGATTTTAGTCCAAAAAGATAAGGAATGAACCTAATAATACAAGATTCGATAAACTGACAGTTGTCTATTACTATGTTTATACGTAAGCTAGGTAGGTACGTAAGATGGTAGGTGAAAATTAATGTTTAGTAGGCAAGTATTACGCATAAAGATTACCAGTATCAACCTCAGCTCGACATGGGACCACCACATGTTTAATTAAATTTTTACTTTACATTATAAATCACTTTTGACGTATCTATCGAAATAAACGTTACGCTTTGCTCAATGTAAGAACTTAAAATTAATATCAAATTTTAATCTGAAAACTTTATGCAAAGTTTCAGATCGAGCACTTTACCTTGATAAATAACTTTTCTCTATACGATTAGTAGATCGCTGGGGATAAGCGCCTTGTCTTAAAATAATATATAGAAATTTTTGAATAGGTTCACACATTCCGGTTTTGCCACCATCTAAAGGATATTTGGACTACATTAATCGCAAAGGATGGCCATCGATGGTAATGCAGGCTATTGTGGACGACAAATATATGTAAGTAAATAAATTTCATAAGATTTTACAAATGATTAAATTGTAATGTGGCATTTCTTACTCTAGGTTTAGAAATGTAAGCATTAAGTTTCCTGGAAGTGTTCACGATGCGACAGTATTTAAGGAGCCTGGTATTTACATACATGCATCCCAAGTAATTCCACAATACACTACCATGATTAACGATGTGAGCACACCCCTAATGCTGGTAGGAGATCCAGCATATCCATTGCTTTCGTGGCTATTAAAACCCTATACCGGTTCAGTTACACATAGGGAGGAATCATTCAACCGCAACTTGAGCTCTGCGCGTGTGTGTGTGGAAAACGCTTTTGGTAGGCTCAAGGGAAGGTGGCGCTGTCTCTCTAAGCGCACAGATATTTCCATCGATATGGTTCCTAAACTTGTGGTAGCTTGTTCAGTTCTTCACAAATTTTGTGAGAAACAAAATGAACCCTATTGCAATAGGTGGAATCACTTCGAGGATACTGCTAATATTTACTCTCAGCCTAATGATATTACCTGCACAAGAATTATTTCTGACGAATCTTTCGATCCAAAACATATAAGAGACAACATCAAAAACTACATGGCAAATAATTTTCCGTTGCGTGAAATCAGAACTAGAGCTGATTAGCAAGAATCGATCTAAATATGTACATTAGAGTGGTCCTTAAAAAATCAAATGAACGATTTTTTTCAGTCTAAACCACTCAATCGGTAATACCACGATCACAGATATCACATATAAATTTTGGTTCCGATTGGAGACGGTTAAGGGGTGTCGTATAGGGGACAAAATTAACCGTCTCCAATCGGGACCAAAATTTACAGTAGCATCGACGTAGGGGTTGAGGCTTAAGAAATCTGATGAACAACTTGCTTTCTACATTCAAGGACCACCCTAACGTACATATATATGTACGGTGGCTAAAATATAAATAGGGAAGAGACAATTTAGAAATATTTGCCTATTTTCCTTTCGTTAATATAAAGCTTATTGTTTTTTATGAAACTATAAAGTATAGCATGAAGTAAGGTTCTTCAACACAAAGTATGTTCGACAATTTTTTTTGTGTGGAGAAAATGAGCAACACTTTCAACAAAACTGCATACCTAGAATTTTATTTTAAAAATTTTGAATAAGTTAACATTTTTAAAATTCCTCGAACATTTCTAAATGTTTGATAGTGAGCTATACCTTCATAAAAGAATAATAAACATTAAATCAACGAAAGGAAAAGAGGCAACAATTTTTATAATGTCTTTGTCTTTTCAAAATGTGAAAAACGGAGTTTCGAAAAATTGTTGGTAGATACCTACCTATATATGTATTTGGAAAATTAATTTCTCAAAAACTAGTTTGGAAAGTTGTTATTAAAAAAGATTGGTAAATATTAATTAATAAATGAGCTCATTTCAATGCGTACAGGTATTATTCACTTCAATACATTATAATAAATAAATATTAAAATTAAATTTCAATTCATTCAAAAAAACTAAAATTATTAGGCACAGCTATTCAGTCTTCGGGTTTAGTTATAAGTCTGTGCTATCGCTCAATCCATCTTAGTCCGATTTTCGTTAAATCTACGAAAATGCGATCACTGAATCCGATTTCGTACGAATGTATGTATTCAAAGTATAAGGTTCGTTCGTAGCTATTCGCATTCAGTAAGGGCATTTACGTAGATTTGACTAAAATTCAGACTACGAAGGATTCAGTGATTGCCCTGAGTGTTGTTAAAAAAAGCTTATTTTCCCAAAATTTGTGGGCTTAGTCTAGTCTTTTTACCGCCTGCGGCAAAACCATATAAACGCGACATTTTGACAAGTTACTTTCGTTTGTTTAATGTTAATTAATTTTTATAAAAGTATAGCTAACAAGACCGATTTAAAAAATTCAAAACTTTAAACTTTTCAATTAGAATTTCTAGAAAGTTTGGAAGTGCAAGTGTGAAATTGGTGAAAAATTTCTTTGATTTTTAATAATTTATTTTGCTGATAGTGTCAAGCATTTTAACGAAGAAACTTCTCACTTGTACTTTATTGTACAAAACTTTAATAGGCTACACATCTTTATACCAAATTTTCTAGAAATTCTAATTAAAATTTGAAATTTAATGAAGCTTTGATTTTTCCAAATTTTCGCACAAAGTTTGTGACATGAATTTATATTGGCCTTGTTAGCTACACTTTTATAAAAATGTAAATTAATGAACATTAAACAACGAAAAGAGAATCAAAGTCACACGTTTCTATTCTTTTTTCGCAGTCTGTATGCATTCAATTTACGAGTAAATAATGGTCTTGTTTATCTATTGAGAATGTCCAACAACATCTCTCTCGTCTCTCTGCGATCCTCTGCCATTATTTCTTTTGTTTCTCTGAGATAGTCTGCATGTAGCCGACGCTGCTCTTCCAAAAATACATCATTTTCCTCCCTGATCATTTGCATTGTAGTTTGTTGTGATTGCTTAAAATCAGCAGCGATATCAAGCAATGCCGTTTGGATAGTGTTTCCTTAAAAAACCAATGAAAGTTATTTCGGATGTGTTTGTTGTAATATGAATTCGCCGTGTTTACAACAAACACATCATTTTGACATAATTGTCTTGACAATATTATCTGGAGTAAACCCTAAGTTACAGTATGTTCACTCGGTCATACATACATGCCATCTAGTTGGCGATGTACAAGTGAGTTTAGCGATGAAACCATTGGTGATTATTCTGGCCATTATTTTCACTCCTAAATAATCAAAATTATTAATTAATAAGTGAATAGATGGCATCGAAATATCAAAAAATACATGAAACCAAATTAAAAACGCAGTCCGGTTTTTTTATTTGTTTGTTTTATTTGTAAAAATAAATTGTCGAATATTAACTTAATTTCGCAAGCTTTTATAGAGCTCAGACAATTCTTCTAATTTTTCATCGGTTCTGAATTTTCGTCGCCAAAAACAAATTCCTCAACGCCGTTTGGTCCTTCTGCCTCCATTCCTAGGTTCTGTAGTCACTGACTCCACAGTCGGCCTAAGCGCACTGGCCTAAAATTTTTTCTTCTCTATCGACATAGCGTTAAAAAGGTTTTTTTGCTCATTTTTTTATATACAAATTGAATACACTGATTTTTAATTATTGTTTCTTTGAATTCACCGACTTCTTCTATATTTTGCACCACAGCAAGCAATGAAGTAAAATTTTCTTTAATGTATGTATGTATGCATGTATGTGCATATGTATGCAAGCGTACAATCGATAGTTTTTTTTTCGATATAGTCAGCCGTTTTTTGCAGGGTACTGAGTAAATATCGCGAACACTAAAAAGTATCGACGAGCTAAAAACTTTTCTAAGTAAAACTAAAAAATTTTTTAAGCATTATGGTGCATTTACATGGTATGAAGCCATATGAACTGTTGATACGCTAAAATAGAGGGACTACATGTTCTAATGAGGAATTCAATGATATCGAGGGGGATGCATTTAATACATTTTTTCATATGAAAAGTTATGGGGAGATACTGCAAACATACTGTTGTGATACTGTTAAGCATATGAAATTCTAGCAAATTGAATTTTCATACATCTTCCCATAAAAAGTTTAACAGATGCAGAGATACCAAGGAGGTGTTTTCCCATTTTGATGCATTTTTAATATAAAAATCCACCGAAAAGGAGGAAAGCGGTAACTCCGCCATTCACATACATGTCAAAGGTATGAATTTTAAAAATTAAAAACAATAAACAAACAAATTCTTCTCAAAGAAATTCTTTGTACTAGAACTTTTTGAATAGAAGCAACTCACGTATAGTGGACAATCAAAATACAAAGCACTATGATAACAAACTTAAAAACAAGACATTACAGAACATTTTAATGAGCCTATATTTTCCAAGCTGGCAAAGAAATGAAAATGTGTATTTTTTGTTTTTTACACAAAGACTTGCCAAATATACATATAAGTCAAAATTATAGAAGGCATGTATACTTCTCCCTTTCATTTTTTCATACAGTTTATGCTTCTTTCTGGCTTTTACAAAATGCAGGGATACCGCACTTATTTCGGTACAATATGATCGTAATTCGAAATCAAAGAAAAACATCCCACGAAAATGTTTGCGATTTTAGAACAATTAGTGTATATTTGCAAACTACTGCAAAGAATGGAGTGTCATATCTTAAAAGGTTCAGAGAAATAACGAAACAAACAAACATTTTATGGTCTTATATTTCCTTCACACCGCATTGCTATTTTTTCTAACTTTTCCTTTTGTTTAGCGCTGTAACCGCTTAAGTTATGTCTTTTAACCCTTTCGCTATTTTGATGCCATATGGCGTCATGCTTTTTTGAATACTCACAGATTTAATTGAGCTTATCTGAAATTATAATTTTATATGCAACGCTGTAATGGGAAGTTTTATAAACTATATTTTAATACGGTATTGTTATTTTTATCCTTAGTAGATGAAAAATTTCAATTTTAAAACTTTACTAAAATATCGATTTTCTTCTGCTTACATTAAAGNTATTTTTATATTCTGAGTTGTTTGTGGTAATTTTTTAGATTTTAGATGGGTGATCAAAAGAGAAAGCTTCTGGAAATATTTTACAAACTACCACGCGCGATTATTAAAAACAAAAACGTCCAAACACAATGACATATCAGTCATGGGACAATACTTTTTTCGATTATTATCGATAAAATTAGAGCCGACACTGATTTGTTCGTGATTTGGTTCTTGGTTTAAGATAAACTACGTACTTTCAACTTAATTTACTGAGAGACTTTACAAGGCGAAATTACTTAGTTTGTACTTAATTTATGCGTAAATTAAGATTGACCTCAAAATTACGCTAATGGGAACATAGTTTTAGACATAAGGAGAAGCGATAATTAAGTTTAAAAGAGATAACCGTTTTTAATTAGGACATGTTTTATAATATATATATACATATATAACATATATATTATGTCCTATAAAATATGGGCAACCTTACATACGAGGTTTTGAATTTTTTTGATGTGCGGTTTTGTACTTTAAACGACGATATGTAGAAGTATTGCATACATATTTTGGAGCCTTTTCAAGTATAAAATCCATTGAGAAACGGAAGAAAACGGCATCACTATGATTTCAACTTATGCCAAATGTTTCGTAAACAAGCAATTCTGAACAAAAAACTGTTTTTCCACAAAGATGTTTAAATGGAAGCATTAAAAAATTTGGTAAAATTGCAATCCACTCCACAAGGCTTTATTGGCAGTAGGTCCTTTTTAAAGCACATTTAACAAAAAAATAAGCTATTAGTTTCGAAGTTAGCACAAAATGAAAATGAAAATAAAAAACATATTGCACAAAAACAGCTACCCGCACGCGTTAATAGAAAGATTATTACAAACAACAATAAACCAAATTCGCCAACCGAGACAAAACACCGAAGTACAGCCAAACAACACTAACAAAAAATACATTGGGGTGACATACATACCAGGACTTACAAATAACCAAGTACTCCGAAAAACAATAAAAAATGAGAATGTGATATATGCACACAAGCCCCATAACACAATCAACAAATTGTTGACGAAAACCAAAGACAAGATCGAAAAGGAGCAACAACACAATGTAGTGTACCAAATAAAGTGCAAGGGCAATGATAACGAAAGCTGCAATAAATGCTACGTAGGCACAACAAAAAGAGCGTTAGGTATAAGAATCAATGAACACAGAGCGGACGCGAGAAACAAAAAGATGACAACAGCACTGGCTCAACACTTAACAACGCACGAACATATAGCGGACTTCGGCAACACAGAAATTTGGACATCGAAAGAGGAGAAAGAAGGAGAATGACACTGGAGAGCCTACGAATACAACAACAATTGGACAACGCAATCAACTTTAAGGAAGACGTCGACAACATGAAGAACACATATGCAGCCGTACTAAAACTAAAATATAAATAAGAATACTTCAATAATTCTTCCTAAATGTTGTATTACCTTCAATGTGTGCAAATTAATGTAAAATTCTTGTCAATATTTAATGTGAGTTTCAAGTGATATTATGTGTGTAGATAATTAGTGTCAAGTATACATGTACATATGTAACTATGGTTTTGTATATATGTATGTATGCAACTATTATTATGTTTTTGTTAATCATGGCTTTCGTTCGTTCTTCATGTTTATTTTTTATCGTTTAAATAAAACAGACTCCCTGAAGATGACACGAGAGTGTCGAAACGCGTAGGAGGGACAAGGGAAAAATATAAGCATTTCGCCTTTTACTCCATCGGCCGAAGCAGCTCCAACCCAGCAAACAAAATTCATTGGAATTTGGCCCATACAAAGACAATTATTACCATCGGTGAGCAAACCCGAGAAAACAACTAAAAAGGTAAACAAAAAAAGTAAACATGAAGCAATTTTACCAACATATAAGACTTAAATACAACGACGAGACATGCTACATAATAAAGCAATACAACAAAAACATGAAAAAATTGACAAAACAAAAGGAGAGGTTAAAGTTCCTACTAAGATGTAAGGACTACGGTATCATTCCGCCCCACTTACAGGGTAAATGTAGAAAATTCTCACATTGTTTCAAACTAGACACAACCCGACGTGAACTTATTAAACTAGAACAATGCTTTCTGCTCAAAATCCTCAATTTAGGAATTAAGGAAACAAATATTAATATAAAAATAGTCACAACCAACATTAAACATGGGGAAAATTTACTGAAAATCAGACTTATGANATTAAGGAAACAAATATTAATATAAAAATAGTCACAACCAACATTAAACATGGGGAAAATTTACTGAAAAGCAGACTTATGGAAGTAGAATACAAGAAAATAATAGAAAATCAGAAACAATTTTCTAATAAAGTTTCAATAGACACGCAGAAACTACATGAGAAAAAACTAGATGAGCAAATATCAAAAAATATAACAAAATTTGGCATAAGATTTAATGAGGATTGGTTTATAAATAAAACAGATATTCCCATGCCTAAGTATTCCCGTTGGCTACTGTCACTTGGAGGCAAATTCGTATTGCCGGTGTCTAAGAAAACATGTTCCCCGATACCCATAATTGCCGACTTAGAGCAAGGCATACAAGATATTACTGACGAAAGGGAAAAAGATGCAACAAGAAGCAATATCTCTGCAAGAATCAATACATTCTATGACAGATTAAGTAACAATACGAAAGAAAAATTTATATTGAAAACGTATGCAGACACCAGAAAATTTATAGGTCAACACAAGGAAGAAATAATAATAACACAAGCAGATAAAGGAAATAAAACGGTAATGATCTACAAAAAGGATTACGAAGATAGAATGAGGGAATTACTGAATGACAAAACAACATACAAAACCATAAGAAGTGATCCTACCCAACAATTATTGAGGAAAAACAACAATATAGTAAACGACTTATTCAAGCAGAAAAAAATTGACGTAAAACAAAAATTCCACTTGACATGCACAGCAGCTAATGCTCCTAGATTATACGGACTACCCAAAATTCATAAAACCGGTACACCTGTCCGACCAATATCCTCGTCTACAAATGTTCCCTGCTACAAATTATAGAAGTTTATTGGCAACATTTTAAAAAACATAATCTCTGACGAATATAATATAAGGAATTCCTATCAACTGAAGGAAAATCTAAAAAATATTACTATTGAAGAAGATGAAATTTTAATATCATTCGATGTCATATCACTATTTACGAATATCCCGATACATTTAGCCATACAGACAATTATGAAGAATTGGAAAAAATTAGAGAATTTTACAAACATTACACGAAAAGAATTTCATACCATACTCGAGTTTTGCTAACGGGATAACAATTACTTCAAATACAATACCACCCTTTATCAACAAATTTATGGCATGCCAATGGGTAACCCCTACCATAGCGGACATCGTACTTGACAAAATATTGGACGACAGCATAGCTGAACTTAAACAACACGACATACATACAAAATACATAAATAAATATGTAGACGATATGTTTGCAATAATTAAAGCAAAAGACGCGGAAGACATACTAAAAATATTAAATGCACAACATACAAAAATACAATTTACAGTCGAAAGGGAAAAAAACAAGAAAATTTCCTTCCTAGATGTAGAAGTGCATAAAAAGAGAAACCGAATTCTGCTGAACTGGTATGCAAAATCCATTGCATCGGGGAGATTGATAAATTTTCATTCCAATCACCCATGGAAACAAAAAATAAACACCGCTGCCAGTCTTATTAGAAAAGTCCATCTGCTCAGCGACGAAGAATTTACAGAGCAAAACAAACAGGAAAATAAAAAACATATTGCACAAAAACAGATACCCGCACGCGTTAATAGAAAGATTATTACAAACAACAATAAACCAAATTCGCCAACCGAGCCAAAACACCGAAGTACAGCCAA
>NW_016158082.1:54632-71344 GCF_001687245.7 Rhagoletis zephyria | reverse complement strand
CAAAAAGAGCGTTGGGTATAAGAATCAATGAACACAGAGCGGACGCGAGAAACAAAAAGATGACAACAGCACTGGCTCAACACTTAACAACGCACGAACATATAGCGGACTTCGGCAACACAGAAATTTGGACATCGAAAGAGGAGAAAGAAGGAGAATGACACTGGAGAGCCTACGAATACAACAACAATTGGACAACGCAATCAACTTTAAGGAAGACGTCGACAACATGAAGAACACATATGCAGCCGTACTAAAACTAAAATATAAATAAGAATACTTCAATAATTCTTCCTAAATGTTGTATTACCTTCAATGTGTGCAAATTAATGTAAAATTCTTGTCAATATTTAATGTGAGTTTCAAGTGATATTATGTGTGTAGATAATTAGTGTCAAGTATACATGTACATATGTAACTATGGTTTTGTATATATGTATGTATGCAACTATTATTATGTTTTTGTTAATCATGGCTTTCGTTCGTTCTTCATGTTTATTTTTTATCGTTTAAATAAAACAGACTCCCTGAAGATGACACGAGAGTGTCGAAACGCGTAGGAGGGACAAGGGAAAAATATAAGCATTTCGCCTTTTACTCCATCGGCCGAAGCAGCTCCAACCCAGCAAACAAAATTCATTGGAATTTGGCCCATACAAAGACAATTATTACCATCGGTGAGCAAACCCGAGAAAACAACTAAAAAGGTAAACAAAAAAAGTAAACATGAAGCAATTTTACCAACATATAAGACTTAAATACAACGACGAGACATGCTACATAATAAAGCAATACAACAAAAACATGAAAAAATTGACAAAACTAAAGGAGAGGTTAAAGTTCCTACTAAGTTGTAAGGACTACGGTATCATTCCGCCCCACTTACAGGGTAAATGTAGAAAATTCTCACATTGTTTCAAACTAGACACAACCCGACGTGAACTTATTAAACTAGAACAATGCTTTCTGCTCAAAATCCTCAATTTAGGAATTAAGGAAACAAATATTAATATAAAAATAGTCACAACCAACATTAAACATGGGGAAAATTTACTGAAAATCAGACTTATGAAAGTAGAATACAAGAAAATAATAGAAAATCAGAAACAATTTTCTAATAAAGTTTCAATAGACACGCAGAAACTACATGAGAAAAAATTAGATGAGCAAATATCAAAAAATATAACAAAATTTGGCATAAGATTTAATGAGGATTGGTTTATAAATAAAACAGATATTCCCATGCCTAAGTATTCCCGTTGGCTACTGTCACTTGGAGGCAAATTCGTATTGCCGGTGTCTAAGAAAACATGTTCCCCGATTCCCATAATTGCCGACTTAGAGCAAGGCATACAAGATATTACTGACGAAAGGGAAAAAGATGCAACAAGAAGCAATATCTCTGCAAGAATCAATACATTCTATGACAGATTAAGTAACAATACGAAAGAAAAATTTATATTGAAAACGTATGCAGACACCAGAAAATTTATAGGTCAACACAAGGAAGAAATAATAATAACACAAGCAGATAAAGGAAATAAAACGGTAATGATCTACAAAAAGGATTACGAAGATAGAATGAGGGAATTACTGAATGACAAAACAACATACAAAACCATAAGAAGTGATCCTACCCAACAATTATTGAGGAAAAACAACAATATAGTAAACGACTTATTCAAGCAGAAAAAAATTGACGTAAAACAAAAATTCCACTTGACATGCACAGCAGCTAATGCTCCTAGATTATACGGACTACCCAAAATTCATAAAACCGGTACACCTGTCCGACCAATATCCTCGTCTACAAATGTTCCCTGCTACAAATTATAGAAGTTTATTGGCAACATTTTAAAAAACATAATCTCTGACGAATATAATATAAGGAATTCCTATCAACTGAAGGAAAATCTAAAAAATATTACTATTGAAGAAGATGAAATTTTAATATCATTCGATGTCATATCACTATTTACGAATATCCCGATACATTTAGCCATACAGACAATTATGAAGAATTGGAAAAAATTAGAGAATTTTACAAACATTACACGAAAAGAATTTCATACCATACTCGAGTTTTGCTAACGGGATAACAATTACTTCAAATACAATACCACCCTTTATCAACAAATTTATGGCATGCCAATGGGTAACCCCTACCATAGCGGACATCGTACTTGACAAAATATTGGACGACAGCATAGCTGAACTTAAACAACACGACATACATACAAAATACATAAATAAATATGTAGACGATATGTTTGCAATAATTAAAGCAAAAGACGCGGAAGACATACTAAAAATATTAAATGCACAACATACAAAAATACAATTTACAGTCGAAAGGGAAAAAAACAAGAAAATTTCCTTCCTAGATGTAGAAGTGCATAAAAAGAGAAACCGAATTCTGCTGAACTGGTATGCAAAATCCATTGCATCGGGGAGATTGATAAATTTTCATTCCAATCACCCATGGAAACAAAAAATAAACACCGCTGCTAGTCTTATTAGAAAAGTCCATCTGCTCAGCGACGAAGAATTTACAGAGCAAAACAAACAGGAAAATAAAAAACATATTGCACAAAAACAGATACCCGCACGCGTTAATAGAAAGATTATTACAAACAACAATAAACCAAATTCGCCAACCAAGCCAAAACACCGAAGTACAGCCAAACAACACTAACAAAAAATACATTGGGGTGACATACATACCAGGACTTACAAATAACCAAGTACTCCGAAAAACAATAAAAAATGAGAATGTGATATATGCACACAAGCCCCATAACACAATCAACAAATTGTTGACGAAAACCAAAGACAAGATCGAAAAGGAGCAACAACACAATGTAGTGTACCAAATAAAGTGCAAGGGCAATGATAACGAAAGCTGCAATAAATGCTACGTAGGCACAACAAAAAGAGCGTTGGGTATAAGAATCAATGAACACAGAGCGGACGCGAGAAACAAAAAGATGACAACAGCACTGGCTCAACACTTAACAACGCACGAACATATAGCGGACTTCGGCAACACAGAAATTTTGGACAACGAAAGAGGAGAAAAAAGGAGAATGACACTGGAGAGCCTACGAATACAACAACAATTGGAAAACGCAATCAACTTTAAGGAAGACGTCGACAACACGAAGAACACATATGCAGCCGTACTAAAATTAAAATATAAATAAGAATACTTCAATAATTCTTCCCAAATGTTGCATTACCTTCATTGTGTGCAAATTAATGTAAAATTCTTGTCAATATTTAATGTGAGTTTCAAGTGATATTATGTGTGTAGATAATTAGTGTCAAGTATACATGTACATATGTAACTATTGTTTTGTATATATGTATGTATGTATGCAACTATTATTATGTTTTTTTTAATCATGGTTTTCGTTCGTTCTTCATGTTTATTGTTTATCGTTTAAATAAAACAGACTCCCTGAAGATGACACGATAGTGTCGAAACGCGTAGGAGGGACAAGGGAAAAATATAAGCATTTCGCCTTTTACTCCATCGGCCGAAGCAGCTCCAACCCAGCAAACAAAATTCATTGGAATTTGGCCCATACAAAGACAAAGACGAAATTTTTTTGTTTGTTGTTTACAAAAAAAGACTTGCCAAGTATATAAGTCAAAATTGTTAAATATGTATTTGCTTTCATTCATTTTTTCATAGAGTTGGTGCTTCTTTTATGGGAAAATTCATACGGCTTATGAACAGATTCATACCATGTAAATGCACCATTACACAAAAAATTTCAACCTTTCAATTGCATTGAAAAATGTTAAAAAATTACCCAACAAATATTGGGTCGAAAATTATCTTCGATAATCAATATGAATGTCGCGTCAATGAACACTACGCTAACTTAAAAACTGTCCTAACTCAAACAACGCAAATAGCTCGGTCAAGTTAGACATTCAAGGTTACAATAATCCGCATAAATCTCAAAATTGGTACGAGTGTTATGAACACCATTATCAATGAAATGTCAAAAATCTCCATCGATCCTACGTCTACAAAAAAAAAAAAAATATTCAAGGTCAAAGGTCACATTAATTGATTTTGTAGATCATGCAATTGTTTATAAAAAACTATTATAACACTATTCTTCCTAAGAATTACCATTTATGAGATATGGCAATTCAAAAGTTGTATTCTCCATAATATGCACAATTTACACTGTACTTGTGGGGTAATGTATTTGGCGCGTTTTTTTATCGTGGCTTCCCCGGTAGGCCTACTCTACTACTTAGTGTAGTCCTGTTTACCTAAACAAGATTGCATGGCATAAAATAGTACCATTGGAAGTGATAAATTAAAAAAATTAGATAAAACTATTCATCTAATTAATAATTACACAAGTTTACAAGAAATCTCTCCTATGGCACACCATCACTTCTCATGTAAAATATTCCGCTGAATCTGAATATATAGTCAAACTACAATAAACTGCAAAAGTTTTTGAGATATAGCCAAATTTTATAGATGTGAAAAAGTGCACTCACTTAACTGCATATTTTTTATTATATAGCTGGCGGATCTCAAATTTCTTTGTACAGTATTGAAGCACATTCAATTCACTATCTTCTGCATAAACGACATTTTCTAAACGGATTATGTAGTAGCTTAGGAGCTAATCATTGTTTCATCGACAGTTTCGCATAATTGTAAACTAATAGTAAAAGAAAAGTTACTTTCGGTAAAAATATCAACATGAAAGAACCTGTTAACTTTTAGGTTCTTGCACGTCAACGTACGGTCCTTCATTAATATAATAAGGAACTGCCCATCTAGATTGAATAATAAATCTAGAAGTTTGAGCACTTAAGTAGAGATACAAAGAGTTTCTATAAAAATTTATGATTTGCATATTATGGGGTACAAACCTTTTACTACAATTTTGAATCGAAATGGTAATCCTTAGGAAAAAAAATGTTACAACAGTTTTTATAGATATTAGTATGATCTACACTTTCGTCTCAGCTATTTTTATGGTAAAACTGACGGTTTGGCCAAAAAATGCAAAAAATCTATTTATTTAACCTTAAATAAATTTTTTTGCAGACGTGGTATCGATGGGGACTTTTGACATTCCATTCATAATAGTGTTCGCAACATTCGTACTAATTTTCAGCTTTGTGGTAGTTATTGTAAGCTCACCCCTACTTTTTGAGCTGACTTGACTGGACATGCCTTAATCGACTTCTCTTTTCATTCTGAGCATTTATTAATACATTTGTCTATATATATCACGATTTGTTTTGGCAGTAACAAACAACCGTTATGCGAACAAAGTTATAATACCCTTGTGCACAAGTGCGCTCGGGTAAAAAATAATTGGATTAATTGGCTTGTTATGCAACATTACATACACATGTATGTACATACATATGTATGTGTAAAAATATATATATATATATTTATTTATTTATTTCAAAAGTCAATAAACTACAAAGGTTCTTACTGACTAAAACGATACAGAGAACTAAAGTGCAGAAGGCACTAAAATAAAATTGAATTCAATAAACTATAAAATATATTCTTGGGCAAAGAAAAATCTAGCAAAATAGAATTCGAAATCTCGTTGAGTTCTCGAAGTGCACGCACTAACGGGGCGTTTCTTGCGTAATTCGTACTGAGGGCCTTGAGGTAAAAGGGAAGATTAAAACGAAGTGTTCTCGCAGGAATAAGAAATTGAATAGCAAGCAGTAATGCGGGGCAATCGATTTCACCACTTACCAAGCCACGCACAAAAGACAAGGAAAGAATAGTCCTTCTGCTTTCGAGGGACTTAATCAAAAGGAGGCGGGAATTGTACGGAGGGATGGGAGTGGAGAAATTGAGGGAAGAAAGTGCATATTTAAGGAAAACTTTTTGAATACGCTCAATTCTATCGATGGCAAATTTATGATGAGGTCTCCAGATGAGTGCTGCATATTCAAGCTTTGGACGATGTGGTTATTGAATAAAAAAGACGCATCGAAAATTACACCATATATACATACATATATCACATGATACTACGTTTTTTCTTGTATTTCGAGTGTATTTTATACTGCATTTTGAAAGAGAGGGAAGGTTATATACGATTTCAGAACTTGTGTAAGGAAGTAAGCTATATACCAAAAAATAAACGAAAAACTGACGAAAAACAAGCTATGTTGTTAAAAACAGTCCGGCCAACTTGTATTTCGTTAGGTTTTTTGACAGATGGCTGTATTTCGTTCGTTTTTCTTACACTGCTGTTAGCATTTTGCCAGACGAGTTATTTTGCTTAGCATAAACAAAATGGAAATACAATTAAAAAATATAGGAAAAAAACGTAGTATCAGACGGGCATAAGCAAGAAATGTTTAGGTACATAAAATTTCATTTCATTTTGTACTAAAATACACTCTTTTGCACTCAGTGCATATGAACTTATATGCTAGGTATTTACATATGTACAGACATATAGTGGTCCACAAAATAAAAGAAGAGTCTGACATTTGGCATTTGTCTTTTGTTTATTTAATGTTTATTATTAAAAGTCTAGCTGGTATACAACAAACACCATATAAATTCAGATTTCAAACTTTGTACAAAAATTAGAAAATTAGACTTATTTTCACGAAAATTTCAAACATTATAATCAGAATTTTGGTATGCAGTTTTGTAAGCCATTTAATTCTAGTATAATGAAGTGTAGATTTCAAGCTGCTATAAATTCTCGTTATTTTTAACAATTTTTTTTTACTGGCAATGTTCTGCATATAAAAGAAAATTGTCGAAAATACTTTTGTAAAAACGTGAAACACCTTCAACCAAAAAAATAATTTTATATAATAAACCATATGTCTGTCAGGGCTAAAAGAGCATGATTCAATAATTAAAGGTTTGCTCACTAGCAGTGTTCCAGTTGATCCTTTTTGACGCTAGATCTAGCTTTCTTCTTTGTCGTTTAGCTTCGAAATTTAGGATTTAGCTTCGTGGCTTTTTTCTAGCCCTTTCTTATTTTTAAACTAGCATTTTTTAAGGACAATTCTTCACAATATTTGCAGTAGCACTAAATTAATGTTCCGGTTCAAATTTACTTGACGAAATGTTAAGAGAATATCACCCGGCGGCATCGCTCCGTCTGACGAAATTTACTCAGCGAATTCGTCTTCTTTATACTTAACAGTTTTTTCAGGGGCTCTCAAGTGTACCTGTAAAACCAGGAAATGCATGTTATTTCGTAGAACTCCGCAACCCACGAGAATGACGTCAAGCCCTACATCGTGAGGGATAAAGGTAATTAGTCGCCGCTGCAATGCACCTTCATTGCCTCTGCTATTGCGTCACATTCTGCCCACAATTTTTCGATGCTTTGTAGCATAGCTAGCCTCCACGAGTGACTCAGACGTGCAATTCTCGCCAGATATGTTGCGAAGTTTACGTCTGGTACTGTCAAATCGCATACACTAAAAAATATATCTTCTATTAAACTGGATTTACATGAGAGGAATTTCTAGGTGATTCTAGGTGTAATGGTGATTCAAAAATCGCTTGCCTCAAAGTAGACAGCAACCCTGCCAGCTAAAAGTAGTGAAAAACCTGGTGAAACCGAGGGTTTCATTCACTTCAAAACTAGTGAAAAATCTGGTGAGTTTTGAATAGGCGGTGTGCAGATTTTCACCAGTTTCCCCCTGTACGTGTGAGCCTTGCATCACTGTCGCACTCATTCAGATACTTCGTAAGGAAAACATATAGCTGCACTCGTCTAGCATTGCCCCCTTCAGCCGGCGCAGGGTTGCATTTTCTTCACAGCGAATTCAAAATAACCCTTAGAAACTTGAAATAAAAAATTTTAAAATCTTTTTGATTATTTTGCAAAATTTATTTTTCAAAATGCATTCTTAACCTAATATACATACATAGTTAGAAATCAATATTATGAATAAAAATTAAAATTAACATTAATAATAAATTGATTACACTGTGAGACAAACGGTAGGGGTCAGTGATCGGGAAGGGTTCAAACTACCGGGGAATGTTATATCGGTAAAAAAGAAGTTATACGTGTCCCGGCGTTTCGCTGGGTCACGTCTAGGAATCGAGATATATCGACTTGAAGTTAGTAACTATCATATAGGGGAAATTGTCACCTTTGGTGGTCTTTTTTTTTTGACATAACTCGAGAACCACTAGTCCGATTTTGCTCAAACAAATTTAAAAAAATTACAATTCCTTTAATCTGTTCATATAACGTTTTTCTATATAGTCAACAGTTTTGCCGGTAAAAATAAATGTATTAAGAAAAAAAATATTTTTTGCCTAAAATATTAAATTTTTTTATTTTTTAAATTCATAAAAAATCCAAAACGGAAAAAAGGCAAGTCGTATTACTTTCACGCAAAGTCACATAACCTTTAAGCAAAATGAGACATAGATCATGAAAATCGATGGACGCGTTTCGCTTTTATTCACAATTAAGTGAAGGTATCTCATTTTGACAAGAATATTGATTGTCAATTTCCCCTATATGATAGTTACTAACTTCAAATCGATATATCTCGATTCCTAGACGTGACCCAGCGAAACGCCGGGACACGTATAACTTCTTTTTTACCGATATAACATTTCCCGTTGGTTTCATCCCATCCCGATATTGACTGTCCCATAGTGGTATTATTACTACTACTCCCTTGTATAGAGCTGTTTTCAAAAGTTGCAAAATTTCTATAAAAAAGTTTGGCGATTTTAACAATAATATAATCAAAAGAAAGGTAATCGATTCACCTTTTTTCTTGATATTTATTAACATTTGCAAATCATTTACACTAGTTCACAAAAAATCAGTTTTGTTACAACTTTGCAAAATTTGACGACTTTTTCACTTCTTTCATATAGATCTTTTCAAAAGTTGCAAAATTTCTATAAATTAGTTAATTGATTTTAACAATATTATAATCAAAAGAAAGGTAATAGATTTACCTTTTTTTGATATATATTAACAGTTGCAAATCATATATACTAGTTTACAAAATTTCAGTTTAGTTACAACTTTGCAAATTTGACGACTTTTTCACTTCTTACATATAGATGGTTTCGAAACTTGCAAAATTTCTGTAAAATGGTTAATCAATTTTAACAATTTTATCATCAAAAGAATGATAATCGATTTACCTTTCTTTTGATATATATTAGTAGTTATAAAATATTTTAAGTGGTTTACAAAAATTCACTTTTCTTATAACTTTGCAAAATTTGACCACTTTTTCACTGCTTACATATAGCTGTTTACAAAAGTTGCAAAATTTTTATGAAAACGTGAAGCGATTTTAACGGTGTTATAATCAGGTGATCGGTTTACCTTTCTTTTGATGTATATTAGTAGAAAAAAATATTTTAAGTGGTTTACAAAAATTCACTTTTCTTACAACTTTGCAAAATTTGACCAGTTTTTCACTGCTTACATATAGCTGTTTACAAAAGTTGCAAAATTTTTATGAAAACGTGAAGCGATTTTAACGGTGTTATAATCAGGTGATCGGTTTACCTTTCTTTTGATGTATATTAGTAGAAAAAAATATTTTAAGTGGTTTACAAAAATTCACTTTTCTTACAACTTTGCAAAATTTGACCAGTTTTTCACTGCTTACATATAGCTGTTTACAAAAGTTTCAAAATATATAACGGCGTTATAATCAAAAGAAAGGTAATCGGTTTACCTTTCTTTTGATATATATTAACAGTTGCAACTCTTTTATGGTGGTTCACAAAAATTAAGTTTTCTTACAACTTTGCAAAATTTGACCAGTTTTTCACTGCTTACATATAGCTGTTTACAAAAGTTGCAAAATTTATAACGGCGTTATAATCAAAAGAAAGGTAATCGGTTTAACTTTCTTTTGATATATATTAACAGTTGCAAATCATTTATGGTGGTTCACAAAAATTAACATTTCTTACAACTTTGCAAAATTTGACAAGTTTGAACTACACTTTGAAGGTGCTCCTGGCGTTGAAGGTGCTGAGGGCGTAAGGTACTGATGGTGCTCCTGGCGATGAAGGAGCTGAGGGCAGAAGGTACTGGTGGTGCTCCTGGCGATGAGGAAGCTGAGGGCAGAAGGTTCTGATGGTGCTCCTGGCGATGAAGATGCAAGCGTTGAAGGTGCTGATGGTGAATCCCAAATCTGTAAACAAACAAAAATATCAATTAAAACTTATAAACATATAAAAAGTCTCAATATATACCTTAATAATGTAACTAAGTCGCTGCTGTTTTGCTATCTAAAAGAAGAAATTACATTATAATCAAATAAAATTGTTAAATACGTATTCTTACCTTTAAAATTTTCGCGAAGTGACATTTCTTCACAGTATGTANTACAAAAGTTGCAAAATTTTTATGAAAACGTGAAGCGATTTTAACGGTGTTATAATCAGGTGATCGGTTTACCTTTCTTTTGATGTATATTAGTAGAAAAAAATATTTTAAGTGGTTTACAAAAATTCACTTTTCTTACAACTTTGCAAAATTTGACCAGTTTTTCACTGCTTACATATAGCTGTTTACAAAAGTTTCAAAATATATAACGGCGTTATAATCAAAAGAAAGGTAATCGGTTTACCTTTCTTTTGATATATATTAACAGTTGCAACTCTTTTATGGTGGTTCACAAAAATTAAGTTTTCTTACAACTTTGCAAAATTTGACCAGTTTTTCACTGCTTACATATAGCTGTTTACAAAAGTTGCAAAATTTATAACGGCGTTATAATCAAAAGAAAGGTAATCGGTTTAACTTTCTTTTGATATATATTAACAGTTGCAAATCATTTATGGTGGTTCACAAAAATTAACATTTCTTACAACTTTGCAAAATTTGACAAGTTTGAACTACACTTTGAAGGTGCTCCTGGCGTTGAAGGTGCTGAGGGCGTAAGGTACTGATGGTGCTCCTGGCGATGAAGGAGCTGAGGGCAGAAGGTACTGGTGGTGCTCCTGGCGATGAGGAAGCTGAGGGCAGAAGGTTCTGATGGTGCTCCTGGCGATGAAGATGCAAGCGTTGAAGGTGCTGATGGTGAATCCCAAATCTGTAAACAAACAAAAATATCAATTAAAACTTATAAACATATAAAAAGTCTCAATATATACCTTAATAATGTAACTAAGTCGCTGCTGTTTTGCTATCTAAAAGAAGAAATTACATTATAATCAAATAAAATTGTTAAATACGTATTCTTACCTTTAAAATTTTCGCGAAGTGACATTTCTTCACAGTATGTAACTGTCATCAAAACTCCGATGTTTCTAACTTGCTTGCTCTAACGCATAGAATTCTTATTAGAGTACGAATTCTTTTCGGGTATGTAGCTCTAACAAAGGGACATTTTTTTGACAGTTCGAACAAAAAATTTGTAAGTGTGTGGGTGAGATGACTAAAAAGTTGTGAATGGGTTTGTAAATCGTTTGAATTTCAGGGGAAAGTGTTGAGCCGAGGCTGGCAGGGAAGTCAACTTTTGCAGGCGATTATCGTCTCCTCCGCAGTAGTCGCATATGGGTTCCGGCCAGCGCTACCGTTTGCTAATTTTCGGGCGAAGTGCAAACACATTAAGTGCCGGTTACTCAATGTCTGGTTAACACTAATCTGCGGTTAAACATCGTTATAGACGTCTTCGACTCCATGCATATAACAGGGAGTCGGTAACGTCGATAACTATGTTTACCCGGAGATTAGTGTTAACCAGACATTGAGTAACCGGCCCTAAAAGTGAAGTGTTTCGGAATGACTTAAGAGGAAAAGTGAAGTGATTATCAAAGTCATGACGACTTTCAACCACTATTAGGGGTGTGGAGTTTTTCGATTAGGTTATTTATAACTTGATTGGTTAATCGATAATTTTTTTATCACTGTAAAGGTAATCTGTACCCCTTATTAATTTATAATTTATTGTGTTCCTGTGTAAATTTAGTGCTGGAATATCTTTAAAATCACACGCCTCAAACGTTGAGGAAAGAAAATCAAAAATTAAAACTCACTGATGATATTAACACTAAAATATTATTAATCGATTATCGATTCACAGCAACAAAGTCATTACCAGATACATAGCAACAACGTCATCACGAGATTCACTTAAATGTTTAATTTTTGCTACAAAATTGAAGATGTATCGAAACTAAAATATAATAGTTATTTTCGTCAAATATTTACTAAATAATTATGAAACTTTATCCACGCATTCATTTCTGGGCGCTTTACAACTATTCATGTGAAAATGAAAATCAAATGACTTCTTCTAAATAATCGATGCCAGATCAGAGATTTATTAGGCGTCTTTTTAGTAGCTTTTTGCGAAAACTTACTTTGCCACTCCTTCTACTTAACAAGAATTTTAGCAAAAGATTGTTGATTTTGATGAAATAAATCATATATTTCAAAAAAATTCTTGTTTAATTTGGAGATAAATCTAATTTGTGGAAAGTGAAGTAAAATGAAGTGATGAAGTGAAGGCTTCCAAAGTGAAGTGAAAAACTTCAACTGGAATGACAGCGGCGCAGCACTGGTTCCGGTTCGTGTTTGAATCGGTGAAGGTATGCTTTGAAGCACCCGTGTCTAGTTAAATAGTTTGTCAAATATTTGCGTGTATATCGACTGCTGAGTGTAAGATCGACTTATCTCGGCAGCCAGTTCGAAAACGCCCGATCTCAAAAAACTTTTCAAGAACGCCCTATTTTAGAATTTTATTGAAAAACACCCTATCTTTGGTTGAAGAACGCCCTATCTCAAAATGCGGTTCAAAAGCGCCCTATCTCACTTCAAAAAGTATTGAAAATGTGCTGATATAGGGCGTTTTTGAAACGTATTCTGAAATAGGGCGTTCTTGAAAAGTTTTTTGAGATAGAGCGTTTTCGAGCTGGCTGCCGTGATAGGTCGATCTTCCACTCAGCAGTCGATATACGCTTTGCTCTTTACAATGCGCGGTTCAATTGAAACTTTCACGATTGTAATCGTGTTGTAATGTCTGAACATATTTGGTGGTACAAATGTACCACTATTTTGTCTTTAAGGACTGTGGGTTTTCAGACCCTAAAAAAGAGCCCCTTTTATAAGACAATGGTTTTTTTAAACGGTATGCGGTTCAAAAATGTTTGCACCAGGCTTTCATGAAATTTCATGATCGTAAGTACTTTGGTTGTTGAGATATTTACTTTTTTGTACTTTTGTACATTTGTACTACCTCTTTGTACATAAGAATTAATGAAATGTTGAAAAGGCTGGGATTTTTAACACTTTTTTTTGGGCTATTTAGCTTTTATAGCTTTTTTTTAGCTTATTTGGCCGATCAAGCTTTTTTATTTTTTTAAGTCCTGGCAACACTGCTTGCAAGTAACGTACGTTTTTTCGCGCTTTTTCAGCTTTCATTTTCATGTTCACTCTTTATTACCACCAATAAATATTATGGCGCATATTCATAGTCATATTTAGTACTCAACTAAGTCGAAACTATTCTAAGTCACAACTAAAGCTATTCATAGTCGCCTTAGTTTCGACTTTTCTGGCTAAGTACCAACTTAAAATTTAGTTTCGGCTGCAGTTGCAACTAAGTCGTAACTAGGAAGAAGTATTTTATCAAATTAAGGGAAAACAGACGAAATATGTAAAAATTAAGTTGGTAGAGGGTGATTTTGATAATATTGAATAATCTCCAATTAAAATTTACAAAGATCGATCCATTTTATTCGGAAGATCAAATTAAATGCGTATTACAATTCGAATAAAGCTAAATCACAAATTTATAATTGGAATAATTTAGATAAATTCTCAAATAATAAGTCAGTTTCACGCAGGGTGGGCAAAAACTCGGAGTTCGAGCGAGCGCGCGAGCAAACTCCTACTCAATGCCTCGCAGACAACGAGGCGCTCGGAGCTCGTACTCGTAGCAGCAATGAGGCGAGGCACGAGAAGTTTGGCTCGCTCGCCAAACGAGCGAGCGCTGCTTGTTTCCTCGCGCTCCTATTAAACGAGCGAGGCTGTTGTGTGTTGCCTCGCTCGCAGTGCGAGGCGAGTAACTGTCTGCATACTCACTCTGCTAGGAAAGACGAGTGAGCGACGAGCGAGCGCTCCGAGTGTACTATACAACACATGCATTTTTGTGCATAAAAATGTGGGAATGTATGTCAATAGATTATGTACGAAAGTATGTTAATAATTGTATGTATATATGCATATATATATGTAAAGTATTATATTAGGGCAGAATTTAAAACAACAAATAAAATTGATTACATACATAAGCATAGATTATGGAATGAATTATTTTTTAGAGTCATATTCATACATGTGTACACACATAACATGCATTTTTATATATGTTTGTATGTACGTATTTATGTATATATGCATTTATGTATGTATGCACATATGCATGTATTTTGTCTTTACAGAGAAAAGTGAGTAACGAAGATATTATAATCGTTTGTGCCGCAGAAACAAAAAACAAGTAAGCACAAAATAGTTTGCTACTTGTAGCAGTTATGCTGTATACCTGATGAATGAAATATAATCCTTGGTGAAACATTTATTTGTGGCCTGTTGTTGAAGGACATATGTATATATGTATGTACATATGTATGGACATGTAGACATGGGAAAATTTGCGTAAACAAAGAATAGAGACCGGTTTGCATACAAGTTTGGCGTTGCGTTGGCGTCGAATTTCAAAGCAGCCGTCCACATATCCAAAATTTGGCAACGCTAAGACCAACACAAAGTAGAAAGATCGCTGCGTCGGTCGCCAGCTGTTGCAAATAAATAAAATGAAATGAAATGTTTTTTTCCTTTTAATCAAATGAAGGCAAGAAATATTATTTTTCATGCAATTATTGATATGAAATATTAATTTATCTCTCGTTAATATGTTAATTTAGTGGCCAAAGTAGTCTCTGCCAAGCTTCATTGTAGAACGCATACTTTTAACTTGCGTTCTGTCAAACCAACGCCAACTACAAAGTCAACGCGAAATGTGGACCAGCCTTAATTATCAAATAGTAGTTTGTATTATCCTACATACATACATATGTATGGGGGCTAAACCAGGAATATTTAAATTCATTCCGCATAAAAAAGAACCGCATAAAAAGAGACCTAATTTTATAAGTTGAAATTTTATAAGAAATTATTGAACATTAAAAACATTGTACCTACATAGATATGTATGCACATATGTGCCTACCTAGTAGATAAAACTGGTCAAAACAGCACGAGTCTATTCTTCTGTGCATGAGAATATATACATAAATAAATACAAACATATGTGTATATACATATGTATGTATATACATATCTGCATGCGTGCATACAATCCTTTACCCGAAATTCTTAGTTGCTGCAATTTTTATCCCATACATTTCTGCCGACCAAACAACGCGTTTGCCTGTCTAATCTGCTTGCCTCATTTTCCTCGCTCGTTTACTCGCCTCGCTCGTCTGCTGCTGCAAATGAGTGCCCCGCTCGCAACGACGCCCTCGCGAGGACAGAGCTAATGAGGACCTCGTTTGCTTGCCGCTCCACTCTTGCGCTGCCCTCGTTTGCTTACTCGCTCGCTGGCTGCTCAGCGCGTGCGCTCGAACTTAACAAGTGCTCATTTGCAAACAGCCTCGCGTGTTGTTCGTGAGTTGCGCTATCTCAGAGCAAACTAACGAGCGAGCGAGGGGCTAAAATGAGGCAAATCCGAGCCCTGGTTTCACGCTTGTTATTTTAAAGTAAATTTGTGCATAACATTTAGATATCTACTATTTGTATGTTTCACAGCATGCTTTCGATAAACATCGACTTCACATCACTGCGGTTGTTCTGGCTATTTCACACAATTAACAAGAAAATGATACCTTATTCTTTTGCATAATCATGCAATGAAAATAAAAATTACATAAACGGATGATCAAACTTGACATTATTTAATAAAAATGTAATTTTTCCAAAATATCGTAAAGAAAAATCGATACATTTTCACACTCGTTTTGCTATATCGTAAACTAAGTCGAAACTACTTAGTAGAAGTCTGAAATGCGACTATGAATAGAGGTAAATTTTAAGTTGGTACTTAAATTTAAGTTGCAACTTTGTTAGTTTCGACTTAGTTGCTGGACTATGAATACGCGCCTATGTGTTTACATGTTTATAAGCTGTCAAAATTTTGGTTACTCTTTAGTACGTTGTCGGTATATTTCGAGGTATTGCGTCCAAAGGGGTGACCTGATCCAAAAAAATCATTATTTTAACACCCACTTTTGTAATTTTTGATCACTAATTTATTTACAAATTGGGTTTGAAATATGCCCTTTTTTGTAAAATTCGGAAATTAGCGTACATTTATCACTCCTATCCTCCTTAAAGCAGCCACTTAACCAATATATTTTGGTATTCCCCTTCACTTTAGACTTTACTCGATTAGTTATAACTTTCTTTACGATTTTAATATTAACCAATTAAGCACAATTCATTAAATAAAAACACCTTCAAAATCACGCGTCTGACTTTAGTTGCATATGCAAATANCGCTATCTCAGAGCAAACTAACGAGCGAGCGAGGGGCTAAAATGAGGCAAATCCGAGCCCTGGTTTCACGCTTGTTATTTTAAAGTAAATTTGTGCATAACATTTAGATATCTACTATTTGTATGTTTCACAGCATGCTTTCGATAAACATCGACTTCA
>NW_016158082.1:34606-54495 GCF_001687245.7 Rhagoletis zephyria | reverse complement strand
CATTATTTTAACACCCACTTTTGTAATTTTTGATCACTAATTTATTTACAAATTGGGTTTGAAATATGCCCTTTTTTGTAAAATTCGGAAATTAGCGTACATTTATCACTCCTATCCTCCTTAAAGCAGCCACTTAACCAATATATTTTGGTATTCCCCTTCACTTTAGACTTTACTCGATTAGTTATAACTTTCTTTACGATTTTAATATTAACCAATTAAGCACAATTCATTAAATAAAAACACCTTCAAAATCACGCGTCTGACTTTAGTTGCATATGCAAATAAAATGGCGGAGTTCAGCTGTCAAATTCCAAAATATGCAAAAGAATGAGAGACAAAAGAAGATAGGATATAATCCAGTAAGCATTAAGAATATACAAAGGTGTTCTCTGCAAAAGGTGTTGAGCTCCTTTCTTCGCAAAACAGAAAGGAGAATTCTACTGCCTGAGGGTTATAATCCCTAAGTGCGGCCGAAGGCCGCCTACGCAGAAAGGTGTTCTCTGCAAAAGGTGTTGAGCTCCTTTCTTCGCAAAACAGAAAGGAGAATTCTACTGCCTGAGGGTTATAATCCCTAAGTGCGGCCGAAGGCCGCCTACGCAGAAAGGTGTTCTCTGCAAAAGGTGTTGAGCTCCTTTCTTCGCAAAACAGAAAGGAGAATTCTACTGCCTGAGGGTTATAATCCCTAAGTGCGGCCGAAGGCCGCCTACGCAGAAAGGAATTCTACTTAAAAATACACTTAGTAAAAAGAACATTTTTTTTGTAAAAACTTGTTTTTTCTATTTTTAATTAACTTTTTTATTCTTTATACAAAATCGCCCGATAACTAATTTGGCATAATTTCTTTTATTAAAAAATCCCACGGTTTCTGTTTGTTGGGTCATATTCCACTTCAAACTGCTCAGTTTGCCTAAGAAAATTCCGTTGTCCCCCCTTTTTCAAAGGGTTCCCTAGGGGCATTGTGCATACTTACAAGTGACAAATGTTCTTCTTCTGCCTGGAAACCGCCTGGAAGCTACCTGGAAAGTACCTGTCAAAATGTATAACTATCTTGCCAATATGTTAAACAGGGCGCTTAAAGTGATGTAAAAAGGTAAAAGTTATTAAAATAAAGTAAAAAAAATGGGCAAAATATGCATTTAGTTAAATTGATTCCTGCATTTATATGCCATTTTAGTATTTTAAAGCGTTTTGGTCAATAACTCTTACACTTAATATAACTTTTTTGCTGTTTTTGTCAGAGTCTGTTTAAAGTTTTTTTTTTATAGATATTAGTGTAACCCTGTAGCAAATAAAATCAGGTGATCTCAGCTGTGAGGCATTTCTGCAAAACATCTGATTCTTTTTTCACTTGTAAGTATGCACAATGTCTAGGGGTCTGTGGGAGGCCCCGAATGGGGGGTGCGACTTTTCGTAAAGTTGGGACTGTCCCCTTTCGAATAGGGGGGCAGGGGCTTAGGGGGACACGCCCCCCCCCCCACCCCAAAAACGACCGACAAATAACTAAAGATTTCCCAAAATTTTACCTAGACCCATGAGTTAGGCAAAATTCTGACGTTCATATTCACTACTACAAATGTAAAATTTTTACCTTGATCCGTCAAAGTTTCTTCTTTTCTATCAATTGGCACAGGCCCTTAATGCAGAAATGAAGTTGCATTTAGGTTACGAATTTTGTATGGATGAATGTGCCTTGGGTTAGCATTTAGAGCTAAAAAACAACCTATTATTGAATCATAGTGGTGTATTTAGCCAAATAGCATGATTCAGTAATGCAAGGTTAGATAATTATTGACAGCCGCGGTTTGACACTCCCTTACAAAAGGTTGCATTCACGAAGGACGGAGAAAGGGGAAGAATGAAATCCCTTGGTTCGAAAATAGTAGTAGGAAAGTACGCAAAGTATGCAATAAGAGTGATATTCCTTTTATAAATTCTAATGTATTAGCAGGAAGTCTGGCATTGTAAACAAAATATTGAACGAAATATTAATATTTCTACGTGAACTACGAAAATTATGTGCTATTTAGCGGGATAAAAAAACTGCAAAAGCGCTCGATTTAAATAAAAATTACTATGATATTCACGTAAACATCCAATTTAAAAACAATTTATGTTTTCATCAGTTAAATGTGCTTTATATGCATGTACAAATAAATATATTGCACAAAAGCGTTTACTTCTATTTAACACGTAATGGGCTGTTTTTGCATACGCGTAAAAGCACATTTAGCGCATTTAGCTCTAAATGCTAATCTAAATGTACATTTATCCATACAAAATTCGTCACCTAAATGCAACTAAATGCAACTCCATTTTTGCATTTAGAATCTAAATGCTAAAAGCAACCCTGTGATCTTCCAAAATTTCCACGATTCGAACATGGTTTAATGAGAAAAAGTGGCAACATTGCTTGTTCGAGTATACAGTCGCTAGCTGCGTTTCAGTGATCGCCGATCGAGATTTCATTTATTATTTTACATTATTTGGATAAAGAAAAGTTACGCAAATTAAACATCGATATGATGCTGATAGAAATCTGGATTAATTTGTGATCAACTCTGTTTGTTTTGTTTCCTAATTAAGTGTGGAAATTATAATTGACAGCACAGACAAATGAATTTATACGCAAACAAATGTTTGGTTATGGTTAAAACAATTCAAGTTTTTGTATTGAATTTTCGGTTTAGAATATATTTTTTCCTTTTCAGTAGGGATTTTGCACATTATCTTCTGCGTGAGAATTTATCGTAATAGATACGGATCTGAATAAGCGACTGGAACACGGCTGTTTGTCAAAAGCATACGATTTCGAACTCGGGTAAATGTACATTTGTTACCGCAGAACTCCACAGGCGAACAGCGATGGCCTACCAACTGTCATTTTGACGAGCAATGTGATTGCAAGTTTTTGTGTGTGGCCACTTTGATGTCTTGAAATAAGCATTTGCCGCATGACGCCACCAGACAACATTCTCTCAATTTCGGTGTTTAAAAACATTTAAATCTTTAAAAAACTTGCTGAATAATTTCCTAAAACGTAATCATAAATAATCCAATAAGGAACAGACTTTTATTTTGATTTAATATAAAAATTTCAACGATGTTACCACCAGCACGCTTTCTTACAAATGAAAATATGGCTGTCAAACTATCGAATTGCCTGCAATAGATGTCAAGCAATAAGCGCTGACATATATTGCAGCACATGAGAAATAGGCGGTCTCCATTGGAAATATATTTTGTGACATAGTTTTCACGACATCAGTGTTTTCCTGTGGAGACAGGGCCTTAAATGCGATAGTATGAACGCTCTTCGAAAACATATGTTCGAAAGTGCTAAATGTTGCATTTTAAATGCAGCAAAAACGCTGCATAAGCTACACTTTTTCAAGTAAATTTGCAAAGAAGCATCATGGTGCCACTACTAAGGGAGCGGTGCGAGAGAGACAACTGTCACTTTGGCGAACCTTGTATTATTGAATCATGGCCAAATAGAAACGTTTTGCGGTACAATGGCCGGCTCTAACCATAATTCCGAAAAATCGATAACAATAAGAACATCTCATTCCTTCGTTCATGCTTTCGGAGTTCGCACCTTCTTCGGGTTTACATCAATCGTGGGAAGTATATTAATTTACGCGTAAGAAAATTGATCGGTAGCAGAATTAAAAAATTTATTTTTGAAAGCTCATATGCTGTCAGTAACTGAAGCACAGTGATTCACCAGAGTTTGTGTAAAATATATATATATAAAATATACCCTAAACACGCGATTTAACGAAAGAGAAAAATGGCAGCAAGCGACAAATCTGTCGATGACTCCCTTTACCCGATCGCTGTACTAATCGATGAGCTGAAAAATGAGGATGTGCAGGTTTGAAATTACATTAATTTGGAAGTTCTAACCCTAAAAGAAACAAATTTATTTTATTTTAGTTGCGGTTGAATTCAATTAAGAAATTGTCGACTATAGCTCTTGCTCTGGGAGAAGAACGTACACGTTCCGAGCTAATTCCGTTTTTAACCGAAACAATCTATGACGAAGATGAAGTTCTTTTGGCATTGGCTGATCAACTTGGCAATTTTACAAGTAAATGTCTTGTTATTCGACTTGTCTTTTATAGGTACTTATTAATTGGTTATTTGCTTAAGGTTTGGTTGGTGGACCTGAGTATGCTATGTACTTAATACCACCTCTGGAGAGCTTAGCAACAGTTGAAGAAACCGTAGTTCGTGATAAAGCTGTAGAATCATTGCGTACCGTTGCATCAGAGCACAGTGCTCAAGATTTAGAAATTCATGTTGTACCAACATTGCAACGTTTGGTTTCTGGTGATTGGTTCACTTCACGTACCTCAGCTTGTGGCCTCTTCTCTGTTTGCTATCCACGAGTTTCGCAACCAGTAAAGGCCGAATTACGTGCAAATTTCCGTAAATTATGTCAAGATGAAACTCCGATGGTACGTCGAGCTGCTGCAAGCAAGTTGGGGGAATTCGCAAAAGTCGTAGAAATTGAATATCTGAAGTCAGATTTGATTCCAAATTTCGTGCAATTAGCTCAGGACGATCAGGCAAGTACATAATGATGTGTCCTAATGGATTTTATGTAATATTCTTAAATTGTTCCTTTCCCATAGGACTCTGTTCGTTTGTTGGCAGTAGAAGCCTGTGTTAGTATTGCCCAATTGTTACCTCAAGAAGATGTAGAACATGTAAGAAAAGATCTTCCATATAGTTAATTCCTATAACGCCAAATATTATTATTTGCAGTTGGTTTTACCGACATTACGTCAGTGCGCTAGTGATTCGTCTTGGCGAGTGCGGTACATGGTTGCTGAAAAATTTGTTGATTTGCAAAAGGCTGTTGGTCCTGAGATCACTCGTGTCGATTTGGTACCCGCATTTCAGGTTGGTAAATGCAACTAACTTTAATCAATATCAATCAAAACAGGTTTACTTTCCGTGACAAAAATGCTACATGTTTAAGCAAAGTTTTTGTTGTTTTTAATATTCATGTAAAACTTCATAACTCTTTTATGATCTCTTTTATAGTATTTGCTGAAGGATGCTGAAGCTGAAGTACGTGCCGCTGTTGCTACAAAGGTGAAGGATTTCTGCGCCAATTTAGATAAAACCAATCAAGTTCAGATTATTATGACATCAATATTGCCATATGTGCGTGATTTAGTATCTGATCCCAATCCTCACGTGAAATCAGCATTGGCATCAGTTATTATGGGTTTAAGTCCTATGTTGGGCGCATATAATACTGTCGAGCATCTCTTACCCTTGTTCCTCATACAACTAAAGGACGAATGTCCTGAAGTTCGGTTGAATATTATTTCAAATCTAGATTGCGTCAATGATGTAATTGGTATTCAGCAACTCTCACAGGTAATATATGCCCTCATAAAAATGTATTTATAAATGTTCATATTGTATCTAATTTTACATCATATTTAGTCGTTATTGCCAGCCATTGTCGAACTTGCTGAAGACTCTAAATGGCGTGTGCGTTTGGCAATCATTGAATACATGCCCGCGCTGGCTGGCCAACTAGGCCAGGAATTTTTCGATCAAAAGCTAAGAGGTTTGTGTATGGGATGGTTGAATGATCATGTCTACGCGATTCGAGAAGCCGCCACTCTCAACATGAAAAAGCTAGTTGAGCAGTTCGGTGCACAATGGGCCGAGCAAGCCATTATTCCTATGATTTTGGTCATGTCACGTAATAAGAACTATTTGCACCGTAAGTGGAAAGTTTTTTTTTTCAAATATTTTAGGTATTGCATTAATATGTTTTATTAAAAGGTATGACGTGTCTATTTTGCTTGAATATGCTCGCTGAAGTTTGTGGCACCGATATAACCACGAAATTGCTGTTACCAACAGTACTTCTATTAGCAACAGATCCTGTAGCCAATGTTCGATTTAACGTTGCAAAAACAATGCAGAAAATTTCCCCGTTTCTTGAAGCTAGTGTTATTGACTCACAAGTTAAACCTACATTGGAAAAATTAAATGCAGATCCTGATGTCGATGTAAAACATTTTGCATCAGAAGCCATTGCAGGTATCGCTGCAGGTAAATAAATATACACATAAACAATTGTAGCTATCATGAAATTACGAATCAACTATTAACTGCTTTTTAAAACGCGTAGAAATGGAATTAGACGTATTTAGGAGTGTTATTCCGCCAGTTGAGGGCAAAGTGAATTCTGTTGCCTTAATGGCTAAATTGGCTGTTCAGCCTCCACCAGAACGTAATCGTGAAGAAACTGCATTTAACTGTTAGTTGAGTGAAATTCAATTATACCTTATTTATACATATGTATGCGTGCTTCTCTTATACATTTATCATTATTATAGTATGGAAAGGGCGTAACTCACATTGTCGCTGAAATAATAAAGCCGTAAAAAACTAGAAATCAAAAATTCACTTTTTGATTGATTATGATGCATTTCATTGAATTATAAGTCTCTACATCGTTTTATGCAATACAAAATTTTAGCTAGTTATGGCTGTTTTGGATTTCAACGACGACGTGAGATACGACCTTTCCATACTATAATAATGATATATCTCATCAGAAAAGAACAGCACATGCTATTCTGTTGGTGAATACACTAAGCTACTTTTGAATGTTGCCATCATTGTTTTGTGTAGGTAGCAGTCCGCCTGTGTCACATTTGTGGCACCACATTTTGTTAATATTCTTGAAAATACCAATAATCTTTAACCTGTGTAAGTTATTTGTTCATAACATCTGTTTGTCGCTTGCTATACGGAAATCTGGACTACATCATAATCAAGAGTTGATACTGACAAGTGCTTATACATTGGGGTTATTTAAATATATCTAATCAAACATGTGAACATATTCCATTATTGACTTTTTGAAGCAATTGTTTGAATGATAACGTAACCAGTGTTGAAACATAACATTTTAATTAGTACTTCAGAAACAATTTTGTTAGCAGCTGGTCTACACCTTTTCAAGTTTATAATGAAAATGAATTGATAATGAGAAATGAAAATTGATATGGAGAAAATACAAATTGATAATGAGAAATATAAATTCATATTGAGAAAATACAAATTGATAATGAGAAATGTAAATCCATATTGAGTATATATAAATTGATAATGAGAAAACATAAATTCATATTGAGTATATTTAAATTGATAATGAGAAAACATAAATTCATAATGAGAAAATACGTACACTCAGGCCTATCGCTGGGTGTAAGCGAAGCTACGGAAGCAAAACCAAGAGGTGTAAGCGACCGAAAAGCTGACTGAAGACAACGTGATGACTATGTTATCGTGGCTTGAAGGTGACTGCAGTTATACCCTTGGACAATTAAAAAGAAAAGTACAAAACCAGTTTAATGTAGAATTGAGCACCACAGCAGTGGGAAATTATCTCGAGGGCAGTCTGTCGAGTTGCAAAAAAGTCCATACGCAACCAATAACCATGAACTCGCAGGATAACAAATTGAACCGAGCCGAAAGTGGTAAACAAATAGCATGGAAGGATGAAACAAATTTTAATTTGTTTCGCCGAATGTCAGGTTGCCGATAAAAAAAATTGGCCACCGGGCCACTCTACAGCTCCCTGCTTCCAGAGGGACAAACGTCCACTTTATTAATGCAGTAACCACAGCTGAAGTGTTACACATAAAAAGGCAAACGGGTGCGCTCACACACAGCGGGGGTGTAAATGCGTTGTCCAACTGTAATTTCGGGTTTTATATATTATAAATTTTTTTGGCAGTGTCCCTTGATGCTTGCTTTAATTCACCTAATATCGCGACATTAGCTCGCATACTCCAGAGTAATGTACTTGTAGCTCTTCAGTGATATAATTTTTATTTTCTCATTATCAATTTACATTTCCCATTATCAATTTTTATTTTCTCATTATGATTTTATATTTACATTCCTCATTATCAACTTATATATTCTCAATATAAATTTACATTTCTCATTATAAAGTTGTACTTTCTCAATATGAATTTACGCTTCGCATTATCAATTTGGGATTTCTCAATATTTATTCACATTTTCTCATTATAAACTTGAAAAGGTAGTATTACCAGGCCCGTCGAGAGGGAGGGGGAAATGGGGTGAACCCCCCGGGCCCGGGCTTCTTAAAGGGCCAGAAATATCAGAACCATATTTGTTATTATATTTTTACATTTAAATTGTTCCTTCGTTATAGGCTTTTATTACAAATGTATTTTGATTCGCGTTGATTGCTTCCGACTATAAATTAAAGAAAATGATCATATGGCCCAAAACGCGTACTGTTACAATACTTGCTAGAATACAACATTCGGCTAGTTTTTCTTCTTGCATCTGAAAGCATAAGTATGTGACCATATTTAATATATACCTAAAATATATAGTACCTCCTGTTGTTTAGGAGTTATAAATGTTTCAACAGCGGACGGTTACATTACAATTCTTGGAAGTACTTTTTAACGCTGCTTTATATTATCGAAAAGCTTATATAACTCAAGAACTACGAATTTATTGAACTGATCAAATTAATTTTGAAGTCAATATTTGCAAAAAATAGTCGGACTATTACGTTACAGAAAAAGACCGTTACGTTACCTGTGCGATATACATGCGTATAGATTAGAATTAGGTTTTTAAATGGCTTGTAGTCTGTTTTATGCAATAACTAGCATGAATTCAGTAGACGTGCGATTTGACATATAATCCAAAGAAATTAAGAACGTGATAATTATGAATACATATTTGAACGGTTCTGTTTCTGGGCAGCTGAAGATCGTTTCGGATAGATTTTATTCTTATAACTCGAGCTCGAGCTTACAATTGCTTCAAGATATTGAGGTTTTTCGCGGCTAAGTACACGAAAAACGGATTTGACGGCCAATTTGGCTTGCTTTATGCCATTTAGTACTATTCTTACCCTTCAAAATACGTGGTGCTTTACCATTTTTCCTTCAGGAATTATGGCCATTGGAAGATGGCGTAATGAGTTAGAAAGCTTGGTTTGGCGATGTTAGATTCGAGGATACGGCGGTTTAAGTGGGCGTAACTCTTGAGGGAAAAATCTTATAGCACCATTCGAGAGTGCATTTTGAAGGATAAAAATAGTACTAGAAAAATACTTGAAATAATTCTAATAGATTGTTACTATTTAATCAGAAAATCTTCTTATTTTAGCTTCTTATTTTGTTTCTTTTGGCCTCGTTCCGTTTTGAAATAATATAATTCTCGCGTTTTTTTATTTTTCTACGTAATTTTTATTTTCTGAGCCTATTTGAGTTAGAAAGAATCTAAGTTTTAACTATGGGTCAATAGCACGTTGAATAGCTTACAATGTTGCTTTAATGAGCCCTATCTCTATCTAAATAAAAAATTTTACCTGAAAATTCAATTAGTAAGAAGACTTACGTTACAAATAGTTTAGCACCGAACACACATGGATAATGAAGAGCATAGCATACAACAACAACAGCATAGGAAATTGCTTTATGTAATTGTGAAAGGAGGCCGAAAATGCTCGAAGAAAATCATATTTTTAAATTTTTTTGTCCTGGTGGATTCCGCGACCAAACCTTTTCGATATTATGGACTTAAGAAATTTAATCACTGATTATTTTGTCGAAAGCTTTTTTATTACATTCAAAGTAATACAAGGCAATCGAAGAGAAGCACGTATAATGCAAAAAGTGGTGCCCTTTAAATATAAACAACCCCTAATTTCATGTTGTGCTTTTTTAATTTTCATTAATTTAAAGGTGTCTGAGGATTACGTGAATTTGAATGTTTAAGAGAAGGAGATTCGTGTTAATATTTATATTGTCTGATACCTCAGAATATGAATGACCCAGATATAATAAAAAATCTGCGAAACCTGAGAAAAAACATTTTTCCCCTCGGTTTCGTTTTCGGAGATTTGGGCCATATGCTTTTAATTTGATACACTTATATATAGGGGGCCGTGATTTTTTAGTCCCGTGCCCGAGCTTTCTCTCGACGGCCCTGAGTATTACACATAATAAAACAGTGTGGAAAGAATTCCATTTTGCTGCATATTAACACCTTTTTTTATTCCCAAGCTATAATTTATAGAAATGGCAAATTTTCGAACGTTGCCTACAATTATAGTTTACATAAAAAAGGGGCTGTTGCTCTGCAGTTTAAAGCCCTGTATGCAGCTCTCAAGAAAACGGTCAAGAAAAAATTGCCATTATTTCGTGTGTGTGTCCAAGGAATTTTGACATTTTGATACTTCACAGCCTGTTGCCTCACTCTTTCCTCAAGAAATAATGGAACGGGCATATATTTCTGTTGCAAACCTGCGTTACCTTCTGCTCTTTTTCACAAAAAACTTTAGAAAACCGTAGTAGAAAGCGTAGTAAATTCCTTAAGAACTGCGTACTGCCTTAAGGAAATTTGACTCAAGAAAATTTCTTAGCCATTTTTTGTACGTCATTTTATATGGAGTTTTTGCTTTTCTTGAGAGTTGCATACAGGCCTTAATAATGCGTTTACGAATAAGGAAAATTGCTCACTGCAAAAGCATCGTATGTACATATGTATGTGAATCTATGTTCGTGCTCAGTAATTCCAAATCATTAAATTTGTTTCTCAGTTATTGTCGATATTCCGTAAGTGTATGTCTTAATGTAATTTGTTTCTTTTTTCTACTTGCAGCGTAATCACTTAAAATTCAACATTTTCATTTCAACTTTTTTATCATTTTTTAAATTTAGCCGAAGTTAAAAATGGCAAGGATTAAAAATGACCTGCTCAAATTAATCGAAAAAACTTAAAGCATCATCGGCAAGTCGTCAACCATAAAGAGCTGGTGTATTGCAAGAAATCGCAGAATATCACTGTACAAAGTGATTAATGAGAATTAAATAATATATTTAAGCATTACATCCAATTAGAGTAATACGGATAGCACACAATCTTGATTATTTAATATATGCTTCAATAAATCATCAGCTGTAAGCGGTAGTTCACTCAAATACATACAATAATACAAATAAAATTAACTTAACCTTGATGTTATTGAATTTAAGTTTTTATTGCGTATCTATCATAAAAATGGGGAACAAACAAAGCTAAAACTGCGCACAGACTGCATTCATAAACATGTTTTTACTGTATCGAAAAGCGATGACCATTAGCGCACACAAGGGGTAGAAATATTCCTACCAAAAATTTGTTCGCTAGATGACGCTGGGGTCAGGATATTCCTAAAAATTGCATTTACTTGCCGATTTGGCTCGTATTTAGAACATATGTTAGCCAATTGAAAATAAATATTTGGACTAAAAACATACTAGAAAGGTGGCATTGTAGCCGAGATACATATTCCCAACATTCGTATATACTGGGAGAATGATATATACCTATATATAAATATGTCACAATAAAATGTTAAATGCCCCTTTTTGAGAGCACTAATATATCTAAAACCAATTACGCTGTGAAACTGAAACTTGGCACGGGTGCATTATTTGTAAATACCCCACTTATGGCGAAATGTGGAAGGCATTGGAGAAATGGGCGTGGAACTTCGCATACAATCTGAACTTCTCATATCGTTTATCCCTGGAACCGCTTAAGCTAACGTCCTGAAATTTGCCACAGCTAAATATGTTATCAATATCGTACTTACGACGGAAAGTGGCAGGTATTGGGAAAAAGGGCGTGGCACCTCCCATACAAACTGAAATTCTCATATCACTTATCCCTGGAACCGCTTGTGCTAACGTCCTGAAATTTGACACACTACATATGTTGTTAATACCGTGCTCACGACGGAAAGTGGCAGGTATTAGAAAAGGGGGGGTGGCACCTCCCATACAAACTGAACTTTTCATATCGCTTATGTCTGAAACCACTTATGCTGTCGCCCTGAGATTTGCCACTGCTATATTTGTTATCAATAACGTAGTTACGACGAAAAGTGGCAGGTATTAGAAAAGGGGGCGTGGCACCTCCCATACAAACTGAACTTCTCATATCGCTTGTGTCTGGAACCACTTATCCTGACGTCCTGAAATTGGCCACAGCTACATATGTTATCAATGCCGTACTTACGACGGAAAGTGGCAGGTATTGGAAAAGGGGGAGTGACACCTCCCATCAGGGTGTCCAGATCGTTTAAAAAACGCGCAATATCTAAAAAAAAATCGCCAAACATAGCCAATTTTTTTAAAATAAAATTCATGAAATCGATTAGTTTAAAAATGATATCTTGTTATAATATAGTTTTTAAAACCAAAAACGAATATAATACCTTTAGAGGGTAATAATCAGGGAACGGATTTTTAGGACCTAAAAACCTATAAAAAAGGCAAAATAAAATAACGAAATAGGCTGGAAAAGGCAAAATAAAATAGCGAAAAAGGCAGGAAAAGGCACTAGGTATTGCAAAAAAATCAAAATAAGAACAAATAAGAAATAAGAACAATCAAAAATTTTAGAAATGCTTATATTACAAGTAAAAAGAGAAAAACTATGAACTAGTTTCATTATATAAAAAATTTGTACTTTGAATCTTTGACTATTTTCTTCTCTCGAGTTTCTAACTCATAAAACTTTTATCTGTATGTATAGTTGTAGTAACATTGAACCACAAGATGCATTTTGAAGTTTTCTGGCAGCATTTTCATTCGATTTTCGCGAAGAAAAGCCTTGAATGTACTAAATGTGCGCTCGACGTAAGTTGATACAAGTGGAGCCCAATTTAAATATGGAACGTTTGAAACGTTCATATTATCAGGAATAAGGGCGCTTTCCTCGCCCTTTACAATTTTATCCACACCCCTTATTGTCTCCAAGCCTCCGTTAGCTTAGGCTTTGAATTTCTCCAACACCAATTTGGCAAGAGGTCCTTGCGCTTGTATAAGCCGCATGGGCATGTGTATATTTTTTAATCTTAAAAAAAAAAAATTGCAAATGCTATAATCACTTTTTTAAAGGTAGAAAAGGCAAAAAAGGCAAATATCTTAAAAAAGGCAAATAAAAGGCAAATATCTTAAAAAAGGCAAAAAAAGGCAACATCAAATGTGTATATACGGAATCAGGGAAAGCTAAATCGTGGACATTCTTAATCGAATATACTCTATCTCTTTAGCAGAAAAAAAGGGAATTTCCATAAAATCCGTTCCCTGGTAATAATAAATAACACAAATCACTTATATATGAGCCGTTCTTTTTTAAGTCGGTCGGATTTCGTAAAAAAAATTATGTCATGCCTCCGATTCGCTTCACATTTTTTTGTGGGTTCTATACATGAAATAAGCTAACACGTGTTCGAGGAATTTTTTTTTTCAATGTTATTGTGGCTTAATAACATTTTATTTTTAATATTTTTTTTCTTTTTTTTTTTCTTCGGAGATATGGTATGTCAAAGTTTGCATTTTTTCGTGATTCTGACTAATCATGTACTTCTTCTAATCGTTATATCTCGGGTTCTGCTGAAGGTAGAGACTTCATCTTAACGTATTTTAACGCTAAGAAACGGGCTTAACATTTCTATATATAAGGTGGCCAAGACTGTCCTAAAGCTAACTTAGCTATTAACAGTTGAACTTTTTGAAGTTCATTTGCATAGTGAAGACCAGTAAATTAGGGATTTAAAATACCATCGTAATCCTTGTTTGATTCTCTATAAAAAACGTGGTTAAAAAAAATGGGGGGTTTTTCAAGAACTATTTTTAAAATATTTTTCTTTATGACGATATGGTTTATTTTGTGAGCATCAACAATTATTTGTAATTTTTTCGAAAACTTATGTTAAGATATATTTGGTAAGGTGTTAAACATCGGGTTTTTGCAAAAAGTAAAATTTTATTGAGGATTCCGATAGAATACCTATCCAGATATAATATTTGTATGGCAAGATTTTTCTTTAAGGCTACAAATACCTAGATGTGGGCATGGCAATTGCAGGACTAAAATTAGCAAAACGCAGATTTTATTGCGGATTTCGGCAGAATATTACAATTAACAATATTTATTCCACAACTTTTTCCATCCATATAGATATTCTGGCGAAATCTACAATAAAGTCTACATTTTTGAACTTTGGTATTAATATAGCCACGCCCAGTTCTAGAATACTCTTTGATTGAAAAAATTGTGGAACAAATGTTGTTAGCGTTTTACAATTGCCACGCAAAATTTTAGAGGTTTGTCGCCTTAAAGAAACATCTTGCCGTACAAATATTATACCTGGATAGGTATTCTACCGGAATCTGCAATAAAATTTAAATTCTTGCAAAAACTCGATGTTTAACACATTACTAAATATATCTCAGCATAAGTTTTGGAAAACAAATTACAAAAAATTGTTGATTCTCACAAAACAAACCATCTCGTCATAAAGAAAAATATTTTAAAAATAGTTCTTCAAAAACCCCAATTTTTTTGAACCACGTTTTTTATAGAGAATTAAACAAGGATTACGATAATATAATTTTAAATCCCTAATTTACTGGTCTTCACTATGCAAATGAACTTCAAAAATTCAACTGTTAATAGCTCAGTTAGCTTTAGGACACTCTTGACCACCTTATATATAGAAATGTTAAGCCCGTTTCTTAGCTTTAAAATGACGTTCAGATGAAGTCTCTACGATCAGCAGAACCCTAGATATAACGATTTCAAGAAGTACATGATTAGTCAGAATCACCAAAAAAATGCAAACTTTGACAGATCATATCTCCAAAGAAAAAAGCGTAAAAAAATTCCTCGAACACGTGTTAGCTTATTTCATGTATAGAACACAAAAAAAATTTGAAGCCAACCAAAGTGTGACACCATATTTGGTGTCCGATATGAAAAAGAATGTCTCATACAGTGTTGCCAAACAAGGGCTTTTCCTACCAAAACTGGTAGGTTTTTTTCCATTTGGTAGGTTGGTAGGCTAGATTGGATTTTGGTAGGTTCCGCGACAATAATAATTATTTGCGAGAAATATAAAATATGTATCTCCAATCATTTTAGCAACCTTGTTTTCACGAATATTTCACCGGTGGAGTCCACCATTGTCCACCTGACAGAGACTTCATTGTAAGACTTGAGGAATATCACCAAAACTAACCTATTGGTCTTTCAATATGGTAGTAGATAGGTATTCAGTTGAGGGATGCACTGCGACTAGGAGATCTATTGTGCCCTCAATATGGTAGTAAGACCCAATGTCACATATGCGGTACTGGTTACCAAAAGCTACGCATGTAAAGGCGGGTTCCACCTTTAGCAAGCCGCGCCGACTGGTCCGCGTGACCACTACAGGAGCTATGTTTTTTGTCTATTATATTTGAAAAAGAGGCCTGCTGGAGCGCCCTACGACTGCCCAATAAGATCAGCAAGAAAATTTCGGATCTTCGGGATCATTTGGAGGTTCTAAAGCCATTCCTGAATAATCCCGAGTTATCCTTCCACAAACCCTACAAGGTCAGAACTCCTGAAAGGACCTGCAGTGAATTGATAATAACTGTGATTGTCAAAAGGTCCCAAGCATGGTATACCGACGGATCAAAGATGGACGACGAGAAAACCGGGGCAGGCAAATTTGGACCGAAATTCCAGAAAGTCTACCAATTTACACATACCAAACTATATTCCAGGCGAAAGCCTTCGCAATCGGAGTCTGTGTAGAAAGACAAATGGGCCAAATTAAATATTATGTCGGATATTCAGGCAGGCTAAAGGCCCTAGACTATTTTAAAATGGCAGCAAGCTTGTGAAAAGCTGTAAACTTTTTTGAACCACTTGGGAGCTCACAATAACGTAACGCTGTGGTGGGTTCCAGGACGTGAAGGGTTTGAAGGCAACGAAAGCTGACTGTCCGCAAAGCGTGGAGCCCAAATGCACTTGCATGGTCCCTAGTCTTTTGTGAGCTGGTGGAGGAAAACCCAGAGCATATTATATGTGACTGCCCACGTATCATAAATAGCAGACTGATACACTTTGGGGAACGATTGTCTTCTTCATCCAAAATTTTAAACATGGCGCCCTCCAAAGTGCCTAACTTCTTAAAGAGAATAAGGCTGGAGTGATTACAATTAGGTAAAGCACAATAGATCTTCTTAGGTCGCAGCGCGTGTATCCCCGACGTAATAATAATAATATTGTGGCGCTCCCCGCCACAAACTCCTCTGCAGGCAGGAGAAAGCCGCCGACGTGGCGCAGTAGGCTACACCTTGCCAAACGGCAACTCCCGGCAGTCGGGATAGTCGTCTTCAAACGCAGGCTACTGCAAACAGCGACAAGCATGTCACCAATAGCTTGGGAACTTGCGAAGACATTAAAGATGAGCAATTGGCCCAGATTCGGCTCGTCTTGAAGAAGATGCAGAGTGCTGTCTCCAAGCAGAAGAATGTGTCCATGGACATAAAAACGGGTATGGCCCAAAGGAGAGCTTAAATATACCACCTCCGAGAGCAGCGTCGGAAGGGGTCTACCCTTTCCGAGCTGCGGAAGGCTGGCCCTGGCTCGCAAAAGAGAGGTCGAACTCGATCCGACTCCCCTACAGGCGAACCGGAAAAGAAAAAGAATACTAACTATAATAATACTAGTAGTAATAATATTATTATTAACAATGGTAATAATAATAATGGAAATAACGATAATAATGCACAGAAAACCGTACCAGATAATCAATGGAAAACGGTTGGAAAAAGCAGAAAGCCCAAGCCAGACCCAGCGCCAGGTGAACCCTTGGCCAATAAGGGCGAAGCGACCAGCCGCAAAAAAAAAAATGGGGTGAGAAAAAAGAAGAGTCTCGCCAAACTAATCATTAAGCCAGCTGAAGGCAAAACCTATGCAGAGGTGCTGGGAACGATACGTGGTAAGGTCCAACCTGAGAAGACCGTAATTCGATCGTTCGGAAAACCCGCGAAGGCGGCGTGCTTATCGCTCTGATGAGCTGCTACCTGTCTCCAAACGAAATAGTCCTTNAGGCTACACCTTGCCAAACGGCAACTCCCGGCAGCCGGGATAGTCGTCTTCAAACGCCGGCTGCTGCAAACAGCGACAAGCATGTCACCGCAAGCTTGGGAACTTGCGAAGGCAATGAAGATGAGCAATTGGCCCAGATTCGGCTCGTCTTGAAGAAGATGCAGAGTGCTGTCTCCAAGCAGAAGAATGTGTCCATGGACATAAAAACGGGTATGGCCCAAAGGAGAGCTTAAATATACCACCTCCGAGAGCAGCGTCGGAAGGGGTCTACCCTTTCCGAGCTGCGGAAGGCTGGCCCTGGCTCGCAAAAGAGAGGTCGAACTCGATCCGACTCCCCTACAGGCGAGCCGGAAAAGAAGAAAAATACTACTGCTAATAATAATAATAGTAGTAAAAACATTATTATTAATAATCCTAATAATAATGGCAATAATAACAACAATGCACAGAAAACCGTACCAGACAATCAATGGAAAACGGTTGGAAAAAGCAGAAAGCCCAAGCCAGGGCCAGCGCCAGGTGAACCCTTGGTCAATAAGGGCGAGGCGACCAGCCGCAAAAAAAAGAAGAGGGTGAGAAAAAAGAAGAGTCTCGCCAAATTAATAATTAAGCCAGCTGAAGGCAAAACCTATGCAGAGGTGCTGGGAACGATACGTGGTAAGGTCCAACCTGAGAAGACCGTAATTCGATCGTTCGGAAAACCCGCGAAGGCGGCGTGCTTATCGCTCTGATGAGCTGCTACCTGTCTCCAAACGAAATAGTCCTTGTCTTCAGNAACCGGCCACATAATTGTTGCTGGAGATTTCAACGCAAGAGGCGTGGAATGGGGTATGCCCCAAACAAACACCAGGGGAAGACTGGTCCTTGAAATGGCAGCCCGCATTGGCCTGACCATCCTCAACACCGGAACGACCCCTACATATCGAAGGCCGGGTTTTGGATACTCTATCCCCGACATAACCCTGGTCTCAGAAAGCCTTCTCCGAAGGGCTGACGGATGGAGAGTGATGGAAGACCTGAGTGGTAGCGACCACAACTACATCACCTTCCAAGACACTGGCACAACGCGAAGGCGATGTTAGCAAATTCGATACATCAGTTCTAGCAGATTCCCAAGGTGGGTCGATGTTCGCAAGTTCGATACGTCACTCCTAGCAGATTCCCAAGGCATTTCACCCACAACGGGAGAGATCCACAACAGGGAGTCTTGTACTAAGCTGGTCGAAGAAACCATGCGCTGCATTCACCGGGCATGCAAAGCTTCAATGCCGCAGAGGAGAGCATGGTCAGGTAAAAAGCAGGTATACTGGTGGAATGACCGAATGGCAGAGCTGCGAAGGGTCTGCTATAGAATGCGGAGACTCGCAACGCGCGCTCGTGGCAGACCTAAGGCGCTGACCAGAGCAGCAGCCTACAAAAGCGCTAAGAAAGCATTTGGGGCCGAGATACAGAAGAGTAAACGGAACTGGAAAGCGCTGTGTGACGAGGTGGATCGCGATCCCTGGGGTCAGGGATACAAAATAGTGATGAACAAGGNGAACTGCTGGAAAGCGCTATGCGACGAAGTGGATCGCGATCCCTGGGGCCAGGGATACAAAATAGTGATGAAAAAGTTCCATACATCATCACAGGCGATGGATGAGGCCCGAGTTAAGAATATAGTGGATGCGCTATTTCCCACACACCCACTAAGAGCCGACACAGTGTTCGTCGAGGAGCAAGCCGAGGCACCACTGTTTTCGACAGACGAGCTGAAGCTAGCCCTGCGAAGCATGAAAGCCGGCAAGGCTCCAGGCCCAAAAGGCATAACAGCTGAAGCAATCAGGTCAGCAGCGAAAACGAGCCCTGATCTCCTGCTTAACATGTACAACAGGNACGAGCTGAAGCTAGCCCTGCGAAGCATGAAAGCCGGCAAGGCTCCAGGCCCAGATGGCATACCAGCGGAGGCAATCAGGTTAGCAGCGGAAACGAGCCCTGATCTTCTGCTTAACATGTACAACAGCTGCCTTAGGGCCCGGGTTTTCCCAAGCCAATGGAAGAAGGCGAGACTGGTGCTTATACCCAAGGGCAAAGGGGACCCAAACTCTTCATCCTCCTTCCGGCCACTCTGCATGCTAGACACAGCAGGCAAAATGATGGAGAGTCTGCTCAAAATACGCTTGACGTCAGCCATAGAAAGCGAGGGAGGCCTTTCACCCCGACAACATGGCTTCAGGAAGGGACACTCAACTATAGGAGCAATTGGCGAAGTAGTCGAGGCGGTACATAAGGCCGAAGAAGCCTGCCACCAGGCGCGGCCAATAGTGCTGCTAGTCACACTGGACGTCAAGAACGCCTTCAACTCGGCAAGATGGGACGATATGCTGGAGGCCTTGGAACGGTCATTCAANGAGACTGGTGCTTATACCCAAGGGCAAAGGGGACCCAAACTCTCCTTCATCCTTCCGGCCACTCTGCATGCTAGACACAGCAGGCAAAATGATGGAGAGTCTGCTCAAAATACGCTTGACGTCAGCCATAGAAAGCGAGGGAGGCACTTCACCCCGGCAACATGGCTTCAGGAAGGGACACTCAACTATAGGAGCAATTGGCGAAGTAGTCGAGGCGGTACATAAGGCCGAAGAAGCCTGCCACCAGGCGCGGCCAATAGTGCTGCTAGTCACACTGGACGTCAAGAACGCCTTCAACTCGGCAAGATGGGACGATATGCTGGAGGCCTTGGAACGGTCATTCAAGGTTCCAACATATTTGCTAGATATGGACTACAACTACCTCAGAGACCGTTGGCTTTTGTACGACACAACACAAGGTCAGAGAAAGAGACGTATAACCGGCGGAGCGGCACAGGGGTCTGTGCTCGGCCCGGGTCTCTGGAACGCCACGTATGACAGTCTGTTGCGCACGGAAATGCC